>NW_027150701.1:0-10660 GCF_017918235.1 Porcisia hertigi
TGGTGTTGTGTGGTGCCATACTGCCGCTGACAACGCGTGTAAAAGCACGTCAGGAGGTGTCGGCGTGAGGGCGAGTGGGGAGAAGGCGCGGCTCAGCGAGTATGTGCTGTGCGTGCGTGCCTGTGTGTGTTTGTATGTGTGTTAAGTCGAAGGGAAGCGAGTGCGTATGCGCAAGCCTGTGTACGGCGCGCAGATCAGCGGTGCAGGGGCAGACAGTAAAAAAAACAAAAAAGGGGCAAGAGGCAGAGGGTTACGGAGGGTGGGTGGCGCGGGTTGGCGAAGGGAAAAGACGGGGCTGGCGAGCACAGAAAAGGGAAAGGACGGGCACAAGAGAGCGGACGACAAACCCCACACACACAGACGGGCGCTCGCCTCATGGTAGCACTCATCTCGCAGGCTGCGCTCCGGCGGGTGGCAGCCACCCGGTGACGATCCCGGCAGCTCCCAGGCAGGGGAGGGCCGATGCTCCCCATACCCGGTGAAAGAGCGCCGCCGATGACTTCCCCCGCACCGACACACACAGTGGACCCACTCCGGCCATTCAACACTGGGCGCCATCGCGTAAAGCGTGCAGCACCCCCTCCCCCCTCCTCGCCCCGCAACTGCGCCACGCCACAGCTCGGCATGCGAGTGCGCACGCCCGGCTGGCACCAGCTGCAGCAGCGGCACAGTGTGTTGTGCTAGGTGTGGGAGAAGCGCTGTGGGACACCAGGGGTGGTGTGGTGACGTGAGCTCTGTGCGGCACAGCGGAACACCCTACACACACACACACACAGCAGCCGAATCCTGCCCGTCTATTCTGGATGTTCACATTTGATGTGTTGGTTGACATGCATCGTCTGTGTGTGTGTGTGTGTGGTGGTGGGGAGGGCATACAGGGAGGAGTGACGGAGATCAAAAGCAATAGTGGAGTGGGGAAGGGTGAATGGGACTGGGGATTGAGGGGTTGAGTGCAAAGCGAGCTGAGCGCGCATCGTTTACACAATCCGCATCCGCCACTCTCCCGGTGAGCATCACCGCCCCCCCACCCGCCATGGCACCTCACACAGACAAGCAAAATTTTGATGAAGCTAAAATAAGAATCGAACAGAAGGCAATTAGAAGGGAATACACGTATACACCGCACCAGGCGGTGGGGGAAGAAAGTCAGGAGATGTGGGAAGGGGAAGGCGCGTGAGGAGGCGCTATCCGGAGGGGAGGTGCTCTGCGTGCGTGTTTGTGTTGAACAAAGCGCCCTGTGGATCAGAGCCGGCGGGGGGGAAGGGGGCTCGAGGTTTTGAGGCAGCGCGTGAGTGATGGCAGCACTGAGGATGTGGGGGCGGGACTCCCGCTCGCTGAGCATGCAAGAGCCTCGAGATCTTGGTGCGGAGACAGTTGTTCGCACCTGTCGCAAGAACGAGAGTAAGCGCATACGCTGACGCAGCAGTCCAACCTCTCCCGTGTGCGGTGTGAGGTCCAACGGCGGATGCGGCCGAGACTCTGGCAGGTCAGTTACGCTTTATGCACACCTTGTGACGGGTAACGGCGATTCTGCTGCTTCAGCCGGTGTCACGTGGAGAAGGGCGAGGGGGGGGGGGCAGGCGGTGGCGAGCTAGATGGTGCGCGCCTAATCATCGTGTGGGCGTACAGCGCAAAGACGGGAACACCATCTGCTGCAGAGAAAGAGAAACGGGGGAGCTTTCCGTGACTTTCTGTGCGTGGTGCCCTGTCGCAGGCGCTAGTGGCATGCGTCGTCTTCTGCTGGTGCCCTCTTTTTAATCTGGTCATCTACTCGTCTCCGTTGGTCGCTCTGGTGGAGGCTTCACAGCCCCCCCCCCTCCTCCCCCTCGGCGCAACTATTTACTCCCGTTGTTGTCCTCCCACCATTTGTGGTCCTCCCACCATTTGTTGGCACACAATCGCCGTTTGTCGTTGCTCACCGCACCGCCGCGTCGATTCTCTTCGGCTTTGCGTGTGAGCATGAAGACGACGGGAAAACAACACACATGCACACCGGTGTGCCAGAAGCCAAGGCAGCAGCGCCGCACCTCCCCGCACCTCGCTCACATTCACGGCTACGTCTGGAGACACAGCTGGCCCGGCGTCGGGAACACGGCCAGGGAGGACAAAAAAACAAGGCAACACACAGATACGAGCACGATGACGTCAGGCGGAGGGAAGGGGGGAGCGACGGAGAGGAGGGGAGGGGAGGGGGGTCCAGTGCCCGTGGACAATGCTCTATGATGCATGGCTGCGCTGTCACGTATACACGCCCCACCGGTAATGACGGCAGCACCCCGGAAAAAGCGCGCGTGTGTTGTGCTGTGCACTTCTCCTCCGCCACACAGGGGCAGCAGTAAGGTCTCCTCCTCCTCGCGAGCCTCGCTCAGTCTGGCAGCAGAGAGGTGGAGGGGGGCAGGGGGAGGGGCCGGGTGAGAACGTGGATGCGAAGAGACGCGCTGCGCCTGAGCCTCCCCTCCCCTCCCCTCACCCTCTAAGTGAAAGGGGATAACTTGGGTGCTACTTCGCCGTGGTAATCACGCACGAGAGTCCCCCCTGCGACCGTGACGAAGAGGAGCACGACACACCCAAGGCGCATGCGGCACTACATAGAGCCTGTGTGTGTGTGTGTGTGTGTGTGTGTGTGTCAAAGGGCGGGGCCCTCTCCGCGTCACCACTCGAAAACGGTTTCCTGTTAAAGAAGACAAAAAAGGGAGAGAAGACAGGGAGCAGGGGATGCGGTAGAGCGAGGGGAAGACAACCGCAACCAGACGTAACGCGCTGGGACATGTACAGCAGCGCGCGCGATCACTACACACGCACACAGCAGGGGGTAGGGGGGGGGTCGCTGACAAACATCACAACGAGGCCAGCTAAACCGAGGATATTTTGCGCACCGTGTTGCATTTTGCTCCGTTTGCCGGTCTGGCGCCTTTGCCAACAGAGGCAACACAAGCGGGCTGAACGCCGCAGAAAAACCGCAATGGTCCGCAACCCGTCCCCCCCCCCCCAACCCTCACAAACCGGTGCCGCGCCTCCGTGCTCTGAACAGGATCTCGCTCACCACTCCACAGCACCCAAACAGGGCGGGCCGCGTCGCGGCTCTTGTAAGCAGTGGTGGTTCTGGTCATCACACACACGCGTTTCCAACCGCGTTGTCAGTGACCAGGAACGCAGTCAAAGAAGGGGGGAGGGGAGGGGGAAGGGAGGAGAGACAAAGTGACTCGGGGAAGACACACAGCAAAACGCTCTCAAGCAGAAAAAAAGGGCCTTCTCGAGACGGCGGGAGGGGCAAAGACGCATCCAGTGCACACGCACACAACTCTTGCGGAGACGCTGCATCATCGCCAGGTGTCGCTCGGGGAGTCCAGCCAAGGAAGGTCGCTCTCACGGTTGGGAATCAGCGGCACCCATTGCGGGCGGGGTAAAACAACGAAAAATGGAATAAAGAGGAGGAGCACCCAAGAGAGGGAGGAGGGCGGTGGAAGGGTGTTGGACACTCTGCTGCAATAGCCCACCACGCCTGCCCATCGAATGCCCGGCGCGCGACGCAGAGGCCGCTGTTCATTTCTCCGCGACAAATCAGAAAAACACAATAAATCAATAGCGACGTCTCCAGCGCACATCCTGCACTGATCGCCATTGAGAAAAAAAAATCAATGCTGTGTGCCACCGCTGCCCACTCGCCGCACCGCACCCCCCCCCCATAGTCGCTTGACTCATTCTTCTTCACGGAAGCGGACGGTCAACATTAACGAATGGCGTGCGCCACGCGCTGTACCCACACCAGTTCCAGCTCACAAACACAACACCAATCACCACAAGGGCCGTAAGAAAGAGGGCTACTGTCAGAAGCACAGCCGTCAAAGTCGCTAACACGGCCATCCTTCCAATCCACAACGACTCGACGTCCTCCCCTGTTTGGCTGTCGTCTCTACGACTGCCGCTGCCATCGTCGGAGCTGTCACCACTGCCCTCGAAGTCCAGGGCCGCCTTCACGTTGCCCTGGCACACCTCAACGTACGGCGGGCACGTGATGTACCCGCCGGCCTCGAAGCCGTCGCTGATGTCACCCAAGTAGATCTTCTCGTGGGGTGTGCAGTTCACATAACCGCTGCTTTGGTACACCTGAATACTGTACGTCTGCGTCGCAGTGTCACACTTGACGTTGGCACACATGCCGGTGTAGAGAGAGAAGACAGAAAACTGACGCTTCGGCGCGAATACCCCATCAATGCAACGCGAAGCGTCCGAGAATATGTTGAAACTCTGTACATATTCATCCGCCTGTTCAGCACGCTGAGCACAACCCCCAAAGCCCCATGGGATCCTCGTCGGGCAGTAGTCCTGGAATGACGAGTACCCCCCCAGTGAGGCGTTCCGAAAGTACTGAAAGTGTGGGGGTAACGTGGGGCTGTACGCAACGACACTGCACGAACCGAGAAAAAGGCGGTCTGTAGTGCACTGAAAAACAGTTTCGTCTCGTGTGCAGAACATCTGTGGCCATGGCGTCACACCTTCATTCATGCACTTCTGCTCCAGAAACTCACAGCCGGCGCTGCGGCCCCACGGCATCACCTCGGCCTTGCTGAAGTCCGCCTCGTAGAAGCCCATGTCCTCGAAGATGGACATCGTAAGCGCGCTGTAGTAGCCGCACCCGGCGACAGGAGCCATGAGCTCGTCCTTCGCGTTGCGCATCTTCAGGTGCGAGCCAGCTGAGCCAGGGCCTCCTTGGTCCTCCAACTCCATGTACTTCAGGGTGTCGCAGCCGTAGTGCTCGCGTGCCTTCGCCACCGTGTTGTGGCTCTTCATCACAGGAACGGCAAAGGGCTTGCCGCGCACACCAGTGACGTGCTGCACGAACTCGGTAAGGTTGAAAAACTCCCAGCCAAAACCGAGCGCATGCGCCATCTCGTGCGCCACGGTACGCGTCATACGCTGATCATACGGTGACACAATGGGGGCTGCGGGGATGTTCATCACACCCGCGGCAGGATGGTCGTCCGAGAACACCTGGCAAGTCACTGCCCATGCGAGCACGCCTATCTCGCTCGGAACAGAGGCGACGTAGAGCACGAAGTCCGTGTTGTTGAGGCCGGTGGTGAGGTGCGCCTCCGGCACCTTGAAATCACCACACACCTCATCTATCATACCAGTCACCTTCCACGTGCTCTGCACCTGCCTCACCTTCAGCCGGTCTGTGTGCAACTGGAGTGCTTGCGGGACGCGGTACTTCAAGAGGATATCCCGCTTCTCATCCGTCAGGATGTCAGCGGCAGTGCAGGTGACAATGTCACCTAGGTGATTGTTCACACGCTGTCCGACGCGTGCGCAGTGGTAGGCGGGGTCCGTGAGATCCTCAGTGGACACGTTGATGCGCAGCTCACCCCATTCTTCGGAGCGCCCCACCGGTGTCGAGTTGCCGCCGTCAGCACGCGCGTAATCAACACCGCCATTCTCCGCAGTGGGGTGGGGCTCTGTTGCGACAACCGGCAGACCCACAGCAGAGAGAGTACCGCGCCCGTTGTGCTCTCGTGCCACCGACTGCAGCACGCGCTGCTGTAGCTCGTCGTGGATGCAGCGGTGGCCGGCAGCGGAGTCACCACTGGTCTGTGCCCACACAGCGGTGCATCTCACAGCCACGACAAGGCTCGTAGCTGCGGCGAGACACACGAGACGCGCGGCGGTACCGAGCCCCCAGTGCGTGGAACTGCGGTTGGGAGGCATTGTGCGGCTTGCGGAGTGCGTGCTGCGGCGGCGAGCGCCGGTTTCGGGTGCCCTGGGCAATGACAGCAGGAAAGAGAAGGGAAGGACGTAAAAATGAAAAGCAAAGTAGGCACCTGAGGAGCTGCCAAGCAGACGATGTGTAGTGTGCGCGCTTCCGACTTGGACAAAGGGAGCTGTGAGCTGCAGAGACCACGTTGCACAGCGGAGTGGGAATAAAGGCCAGGGGGACAAACGGTGAAAGGTGTAGAGGCGCAGTTGAGGTGGGCGGGGAGCGCCAGGGAAAAGAGAAATCGAAGCGGGCGTACAACACCCACCTCCGCCTCCCCACTCGCCCAGCGACTGCGCCACGCCACAGCTCGGCATGCGAGTGCGCACGCACGGCTGGCACCAGCTGCAGCAGGGGCACAGTGTGTTGTGCTAGGTGTGGGAGCAGCGCTGTGAGACACCAGGGGTGGCGGGGTGGCGTGAGCTGTGTACGGCGCAGCGGGACACCCTACACACACACACACATCCGATGAAATCGACTCCTCTTCGGTAGAACGGTGCGGCGCTGGCGCACCATCCGCGCTTGCGTGTATATATTAGTGTGTCCACATACGTGTGTGTGTGTTTGCAGGGGTGGCGTGACACTCACCCGCCCTCTGCGCAGTGTCGACACCGCACACGTGTCAGCGGCGTAAAGAAGGAACGGGGGGACATGGGCAAAACAAAGCTGCAGCTCACCTGTACAGAAAAAAGGCGGTGGGACTAGGGAGTGAGCTCCGGCAACCGCGATCCTGCGGGGATAACCAGGCAGTCGATGCGCTGTCAGAACCACACACGCACCCAAACTCAACGCGTATATAAGTTGAGAGTGGGGCACCCACGAGTCACGCAGGGGAATAAAACAAAAAACAAAGCCCATCCATAAGGAGGGAGAGAAAAAAGAAGGGGTAGAGGCGGGGGTGGGGGAGGGGTGCACGCACGGCACCCCACGACCACACGCACCCCTGAAGAGATCAGGGGGGATAAAAGAGAGCAATAAAAAAAGGGTAAACGACACGCCGTGAGGGTATAACACAGCGGCTCTCCTCCACCACTACCACCTCCACCCACGCCACTACACACACACACACACACACACACGCATGGCAACCGAATCCTGCCCGTCTTTTCTGGATGTTCACAATATCTGTGTTGGTTCACATGCATCGTCTCTGTGCGGTGTGTGTGTGTCGGTGGGAGGGGATGGCAGACAGGGGGGAGAGGGAGAGGGACTGTAAAACTGGAAAGAAGGGGTTAAATGATGGAGGGAACAATGATGGGTGAACAGGGGTGTTACCGCTCGTATTGTATGGAGCCCACACACACCAGCTCGCCGGTGAGCTCCACCATCGTCTCTTACAAACACACACACACAGGAAAACAGAGCAGGTTGTGCGCAGGCGGTCAGGCTGGTGTGAGATAAAAGAGAGCATAAAACTGTGAGAACATGAAGTCATGAGAACTGTGATTCAGTACGGAGAGGATTGAGGAAAAACTACAATGTGAAATACGAAACACAGCGTGGGACTGTGTGTGTGTGCATACATACACGCATACACCATGTACATATATACATTATGTGTGTATATACACTATATACAGGCATACATATATACATATATATATATATATTCATATGTAGTGAGGTAGACATACAGGGATATTTACAGTGCAGTCGTGTGTGTATTGTGTGTGTGGGTATATAAATGTGTATATATATATACATATATATTTGTATCTTCGGATATGATTGTTCCATGGGTGTGTGTGTATATATAAATGTGTATATAGATGGACAGATATGTGAGCCCACAAGGCGATGTATGCCTCAACACAGGATGATCTGAGGGAGGTTATCTGCAGGTGGTCGACGTAGTGCACTCCTCACGTAGTCCACCAGGTCAAAAACAAACAAAATGCGCGTACGGCGGGTAAGTCAGAACAGCAGCACCACTCTCGAGAGAGGACGGCGTGCACGGGATGGGAAAAGGACGTTTGGCGCAACTCCTCGCCCGCACCGAGATCTGAGAAAAAAAGGGAAGGAAGAAAAAAACAAACCCAGTGAGTGTCCGCAGACACATGAGATCAGCTCAAGACGTCCACCGGTACAAACACTCATCGCACAAGAGGGCGAATACCCCCCGACATACGTGTGACGACACCTCCTGGCGTTAGGCCCCACTAACATGCACACACACACACACACACACACACAGACGGCGTTCATGCAGCACTGCTGGCACACGGCGGCGGCGGTTTTCTCTCTCACAGACGCACCGTCGTCATCTCTGTCGCCGGAGAGGTTCGCACATCCCACGGCACCTTCTCTCGTGCCTCTGCGTGTTTCCTCCGAGCATACGCGTAGCACCACGAGTACGACAGACAGACACAGCAGTGGCTCCCTCTCCCACTTTGGCCACAGGAGACTCGCACCACGGGTAGAGAGAGGGAGGGGGAGAGAGTAGCTCCTTTTCTAGGGCACGAAGGCACCGGTGTCGAGGTCGCACGACGGGCATGAGGGATCGAGGAGGAGTACCTCAGTGCGTGGATTGCGCAAGACAAAGAAAGGGTGGGCTCACCAGAAGTACAGCAGAGAAGCCCTCCTGTCCTCCTTCACACCCCGCACCATCACACTACGTCATTCGGCTGTCACCCCCTCCCCAAAACAGTGACCCACGTACACTCATCTGCACCCCATCACGTTGTTCGCAAAACCGTGCCACATACGATTGTGCATGTCGCCAAAGCGTAGCGCGAGGTGTGCCCAACACGCTTCCAGCAATCGTGCCTGCCTACTCACTCCACCCTCATCACCCGGTGTGCACGGCACTCACACTTCAATGCGGGGAGGGTACGGCACGCCTTCGTCACACGTGCACTCCCAGCCCATGTGATCCGTGTCGCGCCTCGTCTATCCTCCACACTCAGCTTCCAACCTCACGAATGGGTTGACTGTACGCCACACACGCGATGGAAGCAGCCCTCGACAACAACGTGTGCACACCACACACTGTCTTCTGTAGAGGGGGAGGGTGCTCAGGGGCGTCAACCACCGCAGGGGTCTGTTGAGCTGCCTTCACTCCCCCTCTCAGCAGCGTACCGACATCCCGGTGGGTGGACCGCTGAATATCTAAACCCCACCCACCCACCCACCCCTGGAGCAGTCCCTCTCCATTACCTCAACGCGGCACAAACCACACACGCCACGTCAACGTCGGACTCTGAGACGGCTCCCCCTTCTGGACTAAAGCACTCAGGCCCACAAAAAGCGTCACAGACAGGCTGGCCACTGCACCTGTGAGCAGTACGCACGCGCGGTGCACGCCGCCCGCACCGCTGACAGTAGAAGTGCTCCTGACGGTACTCTACCCGCTACTACTGTCCGCTGTCTTTTTATGTTTATCTTTAAAGTCCATGGCGGCCCTCATGTTGCCCTGGCACACCTCAACGTACGGCGGGCACGTGATGTACCCACCACGCCGGAACACGTTGCTGATGTTACCCAAGTAGATCTTCTCCTGGGGTGTGCAGTTCACATAAGTGGTGTTCCCCTTCACCTGGACGCTGTACGTCTGCGTCGTCGTATCACACTGGACGTTGGCACACATGCCGGCGTAAGTGCCGGGTGCCTCATCGCTATCCTCCGGCGCGAATGCCCCGTCAATGCAACGCGCCGCCTCGGAAAACACGTTGAAGCTCTTCAAATCCTCCGATGCCGTCGTGGAGTTCTGGTTGCAGGCACCGTCGCCATAGGGGACGACAGTGGGACAGTAGTCCAGATAAGGCGACTGACCCGCGAGGTAGTCTTCGGTGAAGTACTGGAAGTACGGCGGCACTTTGGCGTAGTACTGGATGTAACACAATCCGATGTTTAGACGGCTTGAGGAGCAGCGAAAGTCTGCATCCGTGTCGTTACAGAACATCTGCGGCCACTGCGTGATGTCATTCTCCATGCACTTCTGCTCCAGGAAGTCACAGCCAGCGTTGTGACCCCACGGCATCACCTCCGCCTTGCTGAAGTCCGCCTTGTAGAAGCCCATGTCCTCGAAGATGGCCATCGTCAGCGCACTGTAGTAGCCAGCGCTGATCACAGGGGACATGAGCTCGTCCTTGGCGTTGCGCATCTTCAGGTGCGAGCCAGCTGAACCGGAGTCGCCCTTATCCTCCAGCTCCATATGTGTTAGAGTGTCGCAGCCGTAGTGCTCGCGGGCTTTCTCCGCCGTGGTGGTGCCCTTGATCACGGGAACACGGGAGGGCTTGCCTCGCACATCCGACACGTTATGCATGATGCCGGTTCGGTTAAAGAAAGCATCGCTGAACCCCAGCGCATGCGCAATCTCGTGCGCAACCGTGCGCGTGGTTCCCTGGTCGTAGCGGGACACGATATTCGCTGCAGGGATGTTGATAACGCCAACAGAAGGCTGACCGTTAGAGAACACCTGGCAAGTCACTGCCCATGCGAGCACACCTTCATTGCTCGGAACTGAGGCAACGTACAACACGAAGTCCGTGTGGCTCAGCCCCGTCGTTCGGTGCGCTGCTGGCACCTTGAAGTGTTTACAGACGTCACCCTTCATAGAGGACACCTTCCAGTTGTCCTGCACCTGCTTCACCTTCAGCCGGTCCGTGTGCAGCTGCAACGCCTGTGGGATGAGGTGGTCTCTCAGAATCTCGCGTTTCGTGTCGGTCAGGAGGTCAGCGTCTGTGCACGTCACCTCACGACCTGCGTGATTGCTGACATTTTTTCCGACCTCTGTGCAGTAGTGGGCGGTATCCGTGAGGTCCTCATATGACACGTTGATGCGCAGCTCACCCCATTCTTCGGAGCGCTCAACCTGGGACGGCGTGCCACTGTCCGACGACAAGTAGTCAACACCGCCATCCTCCGCACTGGTGGCAGAATCTGCGGCGACAACGGGCAGACCCACAG
>NW_027150702.1:0-7590 GCF_017918235.1 Porcisia hertigi
GCCCTGGCACACCTCAAAGTACGGCGGGCACGTGATGTACCCACCACTCTCGAAGCCGTCGCTGATGTCATCCAAGTACATCTTCTCGTAGGGTGTGCAGTTCACATAAGCGCTGCTCCCCTTCACCTGGACGCTGTACGTCTGGGTAGCGGTGTCACACGTGACGTTGGCACACATGCCGGCGTAAGTGCCGGGTGCGTCATCGCTCCCCTTCGGCGCGAATGCCCCATCAACGCAACGCGCTGCATCAGAAAACACGTTGAAGTTTATCATATCCTCCGATGCCGTCGTGGGGTCCTGGTTGCAGGCACCGGTATCATAGGCAATGACAGTGGGACAGTAGTCCAGAAATGGAGAGTAGCCCGCGACGCTATTGTCGGTGAAATATTGGAAGTGCGACGGCACTGTGGCAGCGTAAGAGCCGAAAGCACATGTTCCGATGTCTAGACGATCCGAGGTGCAGCGGTACTCTGCATCAGTGTCGTTGCAGAACATCTCTGGCCACTGCGTGATTCCCTCCTCCATGCACTTCTTCTTCAGAAACTCACAGCCGGCATTGTGGCCCCACGGCATCACCTCCGCCTTGCTGAAGTCCGCCTGGTAGAAGCCCATGTCCTCGAAAATGGCCATCGTCAGCGCACTGTAGTAGCCGGCGCTGCTCGCAGCCTCCATGAGCTCGTCCTTCGCGATACGCACTTTCAGGTGCGAGCCTGCAAACTCACCGAAATCGTGGCTTTCGAGCTCCATGTACTCCAGGGTATCACAACCGTACTGCTCGCGTGCTTTCGCCACCGTGTTGTTGCCCTTGATCACAGGAGCAGTGGAGGGCTTGTCTCGAACACCCCACACGTGCTGCATGATGCCGGTTTGGTTAAAGAAGTAGTTGCTGAACCCCAGCACATGCGCCATCTCGTGCGCGACCGCGCGCGTGGTAGCCTGGTCGTGGCGGGACACGATTGCAGCTGCGGGAACGTTGATCACACCCACGGCGGGATGTTTGTCCGCAAATACCTGGCAAGTCACCGCCCATGCAAACGAATCACCTATTCTTGGACCTGAAGCAACGTACAACATGAAGTCTGTGTCGTTGAGCCCCGTTGTGCGATGCGCTTCCGGCACCTTGAAGTGATTTACAGATTTCATCCTCCATGCCAGTCACCTTCCAGTTGCTCTGCACCTGCCTGCACCTTCAGCCGCTCCGTGTGCAGCTGCAGCGCCTCGTGGGATGATATGAGTTCATCAGCATATCGCGCTTCTCAGTCTGTGAGGATGTCATCGGCGGTGCAGGTGACATAGTGCACCTGTGTGATTGTTGATCATGCTGCCCGACGCGTGTCGCAGTAGCGGGTCTGTATCGCGTGAGGTCCTCGATAGGACACGTTGATGCGCAGCTTACCCCATTGCTTAGGAGCGCACCACCTGGGACGACGTGCCTGTCACGCAGCGCATAGTCGACTTCGCCGCGCTGCGCAGTGGTGGCGGACTCTGCATGCGACGTACGGGCAGACCCACGGCAGAGAGAGTATCAGGCGGCCGTTGTGCTCTTGCGCCACCGACTGCAGCACGCGCTGCTGTAGCTCGTCGTGGATGCAGCGGTGGCCAGCAGCAGGTTCGCCAATGGCCTGTGCCCACACGGCGGCGGAGCCGGCGGCCAGTGCGATGCACGTCACCGCGGCGAGGCGCACCAGGCGTGCGGCGCCGCTACGCACCCGGTGCGTGCCGCTGGTGTCCTGTGGTGCCATAGTGGCGCTGAGAGATTGCGTCTAAAAGTACGTCAGGGGTGTCGGCGTGAGGGCGAGTGGGGAGAAGGCGCGGCACAGCGAGTATGTGCTGTGCGTGCGTGCGTGCTGGTGTGTGTGTATGTATGTGTGTGTTGGTGTGTATTAAATCGGAGGAAAGCGAGTGCGTATGCGCGTGCCTGTGTCTGACGCGCAGACAAGCGGTGCAGTGGCAGACAGTAAAATAACAAAACAAAGGGACAAGAGGCAGAATATTACAGGTGAGAGGTGCCGCGGGGTGGCAAAGGCAAGGGGTCACAGGCAGGGGTAGCAGGGAGGTGCGGTGGGGGCGGGAGGACGGCACACGGAGACAGAGCTCACCGCGACAATCGCTGGGGGAGCCGCCTCCAATACACCCATCTTCACCCACAGCCGTGGGGCAACTCCGGTGGTGCAACGCGAAGCGCTAGTGGTGCTGGCAGATGCGGCACCGCAGAGAGGGGGGGGTGGCCCGGTTGTTGACGATGCGTGAGGGCGCGCAGCGGTGCACCGCAAAGCAGCGCACAGTCGTCAGCCAGACCAAGAAAAGGAGGGTGGGTGGTAGCACGTACAGTGAATACTCGAAGGAGCACGTTGGAAAACAGAAAACACGCAGGGACACAACGCATCACCGCACTACACGGCCGCACGCGCATGGCTGGTGATCCACCGATACGCAAACAATCGCGTCTGCTATCCGCCACGCGCGTGTGCGTGTGTATGTCTGTGTGTGTGACCGGGGGTGTAGCGGTGTCCCTGATAAGTGTCGACAGCGCACTGGCGTCAAAAAGGGGGAAAGAAGCGAAGCCCAGATTAAAAGCGGGGGATGTGCGTTCCCATAATCGAACAGAACACGGGGTACGGTGTGTGTGGGGGAGAGGAGAGGGGGTGTACTCACCAAGCCGCCCTTCGTCACCCCCACTCCCTCTCCCTTCCCGGCTTTGTTCTCTAGAGGAAAACAGACAGACAGCCATCTGTCAAACACACAAAGCCCACAGAGAGATGTTCGCTGTGAATGATAATAATAATAATAAAAAGTGCGAACGGAGGATCACGCGTATACGAAGGGAGGGGAGGAGGCGGAGAAGAGAAAAAAGAAAAACAGCGCACGCAGAAGCCCAACAATAAAGCAAAATAAGAAATTCGCCGCCATGACTGGATGGGGGGGGGGGGCGAGGAGGGCCGGCACACCCGCACATCCCCTCTGCAAATAGCACACACCCGCACAGCAACTACACGTCCCGATCTCGTTGCCAACACGGGTGCACATCATGACGGGGGTATTGCGTCACCGCCTTCCGCTTTTCCCGCAGTGCGGCTCGCTTTCCCTCGCGTGTGCGCCTGTGATGGATCCCAGAGGGGGTGGTGGGAGTGAGGGGTGAGGAGGAGAAGGGGTTGGCGAAACTCCTCATCCCCCTTCCCGCCCAACCCAGTGAGAGGGAAGAGGAGGGGGAAGAGAAAAAAAAAGAAACCGAGTGAGTGTCCCCAGACACATGTGAACAGCGCACGACCACCACCAGCAGAAATACTCAAAGCACAAGAAAAGAGGGCGAACAACCCCTGACATACGTGTGACGACGCCTCCTGGCGTTAGGCCCCACCAACAAAGACACACACAGCTAGTTTGCATGCAGCACTGCGGGCACACGGTGGCGGCGGTTTTCTCTCTCACAGACACACCGTCGTCATCTTTGTCACCGGAGAGGTTCGCACATCCCACGGCACCTTCTCTCGTGCCTCTGCGTGTTTCCTCCTCGCATTCGTGTAGCACCACGAGTAACGGACAGACACAGCAGTGGCTCCCTCTCCGGGGGACCAAGGCACCGGTGTCGGGGTCGCAAGACGAACATGAGGGAACGAAGAGGAGTACCTCAGTGCGAAGATTGCACAAAACAAAGAAGGGGTGGCCTCACCGAGGGTACAGCAGAGAAGCCCTCCTGTCTTTTTTCACACCCCGCACCATCACACTACGTCACTCAGCTGTCACCCTCCCCCCAAAACAAGAGACCCAACGTACACTCGTCTGTACACCATCGCATCCCTCGCAGAGCCGTGTCACATACGAGTATAGATGACGCCACCGTGTAACGCGAGGTGGGCCCAACATGCTTCCGGCATGCGTGCCTGCCTACCCACTCCACCTTCATCACCCGCTGTGCACGGCACCCACACTTCAATGCGGAGAGGGTACGGCATGCCTTCGTCACACATGCACTCCAAGGCCAAGTGATCCGTGTCGCGCCTCGCCTATCCTGCACACTCAGCATTCAGTCTTCCCAATAAGTTGACTGTACGCGACACACGCGATGAAAGCAGCCCTCGACAACAACGTGCGTACACCACACTGTCCTCCGCAAAGGGGGGGGTGAGCTGAGGCAGTCAACGACCGCGGGGGCTGTCGGGCTGCCTTCACTCCCCCTCTCAGCGGCATCCCGACATCCCCGTGGGTGGACCGCTGAATATCCAAACTCACCACCCATCCCTGGAGCAGTCCCTCTCCACTACTCCAACGCGGCACACACCACACACACGCCACGTCAACGTCGGGCTCTGAAACGGCTCCCCCTCTTCTGGTCTACGCATTCAGGGCCACAAACAGCATCACAGACAAGCTGGCCACTGCACCTGTGAGCAGTACGGACACGCGGTGCACACCACCCGCACCATTGCCACGAACAGTGTTCTTATCGTTGCGGTCGTTGAATTCAATGGCCGCCTTCACGTTGCCCTGGCACACCTCAACGTACGGCGGGCACGTGATGTAGCCACCACTCTCGAAGCCGTCGCTGATGTTATCCAAGTACATCTTCTCGTAGGGTGTGCAGTTCACATAAGCGGTGCTCCTCTTCACCTGGACGCTGTACGTCTGGGTAGCGGTGTCACACCTGACGTTGGCACACATGCCGGCGTAAGTGCCGGGTGTGGCGACGCTCCCCTTCGGCGCGAATGCCCCGTCAATGCAACGCGCTGCCTCAGAAAACAAGTTGAAGTTTTTTAAATCCACCAATGCCGTAGTGGAGACCTGGTTGCAGGCACCGATATCATAGGCAATGACACTGGGGCAGTAGTCCAGAGAAGGGGATAAGCCCGCGACGCTATCGTCGGTGAAATATTGGAAGTACGACGGCACTGTGCGAGCGTAAGAGTCAAAACCACATGTTCCAATGTCTAGACGATTGGAGGTGCAGCGGTACTCTGCGTCCGTGTCGTTGCAGAACATCTTCGGCCACTGCGTGATGTTCTTCTCCATGCACTTGTTATTCAGAAACTTACAGCCCGCCTTGTGGCCCCACGGCATCACCTCCGCCTTGCTGAAGTCCGCCTTGTAGAAGCCCATGTCCTCGAAGATGGCCATCGTCAGCGCGCTGTAGTAGCCGGCGCTGTTCGCAGCCTCCATGAGCTCGTCCTTCGCGTTGCGCCCTTTCAGGTGCGAGCCTGCAAACTCACCATAATCTTGGCCCTCGAGCTCCACGTACTCCAGGGTGTCACAGCCGTACTGCTCGCGGGCTTTCGCCGCCGTGTTGTTGCCCTTGATCACGGGAACAGCGGAGGGCTTGCCTCGAACACCCGACACGTGCTGCATGATGCCAGTTTGGTTAAAGAAGTGGTTGCTGAACCCCAGCGCATGCGCCATCTCGTGCGCGACCGCGCGCGTGGTAGCCTGGTCGTAGCGGGACACGATATTCGCTGGGGGAACGTTGATCACACCCACGGCGGGCTGACCGTCCGAGAACACCTGGCAAGTCACCGCCCATGCGAGCAAACCACCTTTGCTTGGAACTGAAGCAACGTACAGCATAAAGTCTGTGTCGTTGAGCCCATTCCTGTAATGCGCTTCCGGCACCATGAAGGAACCACAGATTTCATTCCCCATGCCAGTCACCCTCCACGTGCTATCCACCGGCTGCACCTTCAGCCGGTCTGTGTGCAGCTGCAGCGCCTGTGGGATGATATAATTGACAAGCATGTCCCGCTTCTCAGGCGTCAGAATGTCGGCAGCGGTGCAGGTGACATAGTGACCTGTGTGATTGTTGACAAGCTGCTCGACGCGTTCGCAGTAGCGGGTTTTTCGCGTGATGTCCTCCAAGGACACTTTGATGCGCAGTTTCTCCCATTGGTTAAAGCGCGCCACCTGGTACATCCTGCCGCGGCCGTCCTTCGCAGGGGTGGTGGGACTCTGCATCGACGTAGGGCAGACCCGCGGCAGAAAGAGTATCGCGGCCGTTGTGCTCCTGCGCCACCGACTGCAGCACGTGTTGCTGTAGCTCGTCGTGGATGCAGCGGTGGCCAGCAGCGGGTTCACCACTGGCCTGTGCCCACACGGCGGCGGAGCCGGCAGCCAGTGCAAGGCACGCCACCGCGGCGAGGCGCACCAGGCGTGCGGCGCCGCTACGCACCCGGTGCGTGCCGCTGGTGTCCTGTGGTGCCATAGTGGCGCTGAGAGATTGCGTCTAAAAGTACGTCAGGGGGTGTCGGCGTGAGGGCGAGTGGGGAGAAGGCGCGGCACAGCGAGTATGTGCTGTGCGTGCGTGCGTGCTGGTGTGTGTGTATGTGTGTGTTGGTGTGTATTAAATCGGAGGAAAGCGATTGCGTATGCGCGTGCCTGCGTCTGACGCGCAGACCAGCGGTGCAGTGGCAGACAGTAAAATAACAAAACAAAGGGACAAGAGGCAGAATATTACAGGTGAGAGGTGCCGCGGGGTGGCAAAGGCAAGGGGTCACAGGCAGGGGTAGCAGGGAGGTGCGGTGGGGGCGGGAGGACGGCACACGGAGACAGAGCTCACCGCGACAATCGCTGGGGGAGCCGCCTCCAATACACCCATCTTCACCCACAGCCGTGGGGCAACTCCGGTGGTGCAACGCGAAGCGCTAGTGGTGCTGGCAGATGCGGCACCGCAGAGAGGGGGGGGGTGGCCCGGTTGTTGACGATGCGTGAGGGCGCGCAGCGGTGCACCGCAAAGCAGCGCACAGTCGTCAGCCAGACCAAGAAAAGGAGGGTGGGTGGTAGCACGTACAGTGAATACTCGAAGGAGCACGTTGGAAAACAGAAAACACGCAGGGACACAACGCATCACCGCACCACACGGCCGCACGCGCATGGCTGGTGATCCACCGATACGCAAACAATCGCGTCTGCTATCCGCCACGCGCGTGTGCGTGTGTATGTCTGTGTGTGTGACCGGGGGTGTAGCGGTGTCCCTGATAAGTGTCGACAGCGCACTGGCGTCAAAAAAGGGGAAAGAAGCGAAGCCCAGATTAAAAGCGGGGATGTGCGTTCCCATAATCGAACAGAACACGGGGTACGGTGTGTGTGGGGGAGAGGAGAGGGGGGGTGTACTCACCAAGCCGCCCTTCGTCACCCCCACTCCCTCTCCCTCCCTCGCTCTGTTCCCTAGAGGAAAACAGACAGACAGCCATCGGTCAAACCCACAAAACCCACAGAGAAGTGTGCGCTGTGTATAATTAAAAAAAAAGGGCGAACGGAGGATCAGGCGTATAAAAAGGGAGGGGAGGAGGCGGAGAAGAAAAAAAACATGAAAAACAGCGCACGCAGAAGCCCAACAATACAAAAAGAACAAAATGAGAAATTCACCGCCATGACTCGATGGGGGGAGGGGGCGAAGGGCGCCGGCTCACCCGCACATCCCCCTGCGTATAGCGCACACCCGCACAGCAACTACACGCCCCAATCTCGTTGCCAGCACGGGACCACAGCATGACGGAGGTCTTGCGTCACCGCCTTGTGCCTTTCCCGCAGTGCGGCTCGCTTTCCCTCGCGTGTGCGCCTGTGATGGATCCCAGAGGGGGTGGTGGGAGTGAGGGGTGAGGAGGA
>NW_027150703.1:0-43110 GCF_017918235.1 Porcisia hertigi
TGGCACACCTCAACGTACGGCGGGCACGTGATGTAGCCCCCACGCTCGAAGCCGTCGCTGATGTTATCCAGCGAGATCCTCTGGCCCGGAGTGCAGGTCACATAGCCACCGCTCTGGTACACCTGGATGCTGTACTGTTTCCCTGCGGTGTCGCACTTGACGTGAGCACACATGCCAGCGTAGGGGCCGGGTGCGGCAGGGCTGCCCTTTGGCGTGAAGGACCCATCAATGCAACGCGACGCATCAGAGAAGACGTTAAAGCTCTTCACATCACCGGGTGCAGTAGAAGGGTTCTGGTTGCAGGAGGCTGCAGTCAAGGCTCGCACATACGGACAGTAGTCGAGAAAACCTGAGTACCCCGCGAGGTGGTCGTCGGTGAAGTACTGATAGAACGACTCCAACGGTTCCTCATAGCGTTTCACAATACATGTGCCCAAGCTTAGTCGGTCGGAAGGGCAGCGGTACTCTTCCTTTGTGTCGTTGCAGAACATCTCTGGCCACTGCGTGATGTTGTTCTCCAAGCACTTCTTCTCCAGGAAGTCACAGCCCTTCTTGTGGCCCCACGGCAGCACCTCCGCCTTGCTGAAGTCCGCCTTGTAGAAGCCCATGTCCTCGAAGATGGCCATCGTCAGCGCGCTGTAGTAGCCTGCTCCGGGAGTAGGCGCCATAAGTTCGTCCTTGGCGTTGAGCATCTTCAGGTGCGAGCGCGCAGAACCAACACCACCATAGTCCTCCAGATCCATGTGTTTCAGGGTGTTGCAGCCGTACTGTTCGCGTGCCTTCGCCACGGTAGTCTCGCTCACAATTGCAGGCACGTCTAAGGACTTGCCGCGCACGCCAGAAACATTTCCAAAAATCCCAGTGTAAACGAAAAATGGCTGACTGAAGCCCAGCGCATGTGCAATCTCGTGCGCAACCGTGCGTATCGCGCTCTGGTCGTAGCGCGACACGATATACGCTGCGGGAATGTTAATCACACCGATAGCAGGCTGACCGTCCGAGAACAATTGGCAAGTAAGAGCCCAGCCCACGACGTCCTCTTCACTGGGAACCGAGGCGACGTACAACACAAAGTCCGTTTTGTCGAAGCCCTTTGTGCGGTGTGCCTCTGGGACCTTGAAGGAACCACAGATTTTACCTCTCATGGCAGTCACCTTCCAGTTGCCCCGCACCTGCTTCACCATCAGCCGGTCCGTGTGCAGCTGCAGCGCCTGTGGGATGAGGTACTTGAGGAGCATGTCGCGCTTCTTAGCCGTCAGGATGTCAGCGTCAGTGCAGGTGACATTCTCACCGTTGTGATTGCTTACACGCTGTCCAACACGTGCGCAGTGGTAGGCCGTGTCGTTTAGGTCTTCGGCAGAGACGGTGATGCGCAGCTCACCCCATCCTGAGGAGCGCAACACCTGCGGCGACGTGCCGCCGTCAGCACGCGCGTAAGCAACACCGCCATTCTCCGCATTAGGGTCGTGCTCTGCTGCGACAACGGGCAGACCCACGGCAGAGAGAGTACCGCGCAAGCTGTGCGGCTCTGCCAACGACCGCAGCATGCGCTGCTGTAGCTCGTCGTGCATGCAGCGGTGGCCCCCAGCGAAGTCGCCTGTGGTCTGTGCCCGCACGGCGGCGGAGCCGGCAGCCAGTGCGAGGCACGCTACCGCGGCAAGGCGCACCAGGCGTGCGGCGCCGCTACGCAGCTGGTGCGTGCGGCTGGTGTGGTGTGGTGCCATACTGGCGCTGAGAGATTGCGTCTAAAAGCACGTCAGGAGGTGTCGGCGTGAGGGCGAGTGGGGAGAAGGCGCGGCACAGCGAGTATGTGCTGTGCGTGCGTGCGTGCTGGTGTGTATGTATGTGTGTATGTGTGTGTTGAGTTGAAGAGAAGCGAGTGCGTATGCGCGTGCCTGTGTCTGACGCGCAGACCAGCGGTGCAGTGGCAGACAGTAAAATAACAAAACAAAGGAACAAGAGGCAGAATATTACAGGTGAGAGGTGCCGCGGGGTGGCAAAGGCAAGCGGTCACAGGCAGGGGTGGCGGGAAGGTGCCGTGGGGGCGGGAGGACGGCACACGGAGACAGAGCTCACGGCGACAATCGCTGGGGTAGCCGCCTCCAATACACCCATCTTCATCCACAGCCGTGGGGCAACTCCGGTGGTGCAACGCGAAGCGCTAGTGGCGCTGGCAGATGCGGCTCCGCAGAGAGGGGGGGTAGCCCGGTCGTTGACGATGCGTGAGGGCGCGCAGAGGTGCACCGCAAAGCAGCGCACAGTCGTCAGCCAGACCAACAAAAGGAGGGTGGGTGGGAGCACGTACAGTGTATACTCAAAGGGGCACGTCGGAAAAAAGAAAAAAAAAGAAGGGACACAACGCATCACAGCACCACACGGCCGCACGCGCACGGCTGGTGATCCACCGATACGCAAACCATCGCGTCTGCTATCCGCCACGCGTGCGTGTATGCCTGTGTATGTCTGTGTGCGTGTCCGGCAGTGTAGCGGTGTCCCTGATAAGTGTCGACAGCGCACTCGCGCCAAAAGAGGAAAAAGAAGCGAAGCCCAGATAAAAAGACGGTTATGGTAGAACAAAAAAGGCCTCCAACACGAGCACATGGGGAATTACTGGGCGAGGAGCTGGGCACACATTCTCTCCTGCTCTACTCCTCTCATGGTGACTAGTCGGCAAGCAGATGGGGAATGCACTGCAGCTCACTCTCACAGGCACACACACAGACACCAGTGATTGCCCCGCTGTGAGGAAAAAAGAGTGCACACCTCGACGCATGCGCCTTTGGTGTACGCGGTTGCACAGAGAGTGAGGGGAGGGGTGGGGTGGGGTGAAGGAGTAGAGAATTCAGGAAAGCGAAAAGCCCAAAAAGAAAAAAGGGAGCCCGCCGCCATGGGGGGGGAGAGAAGAGGGGAGAGGAGGGACGTGATCCCTCGCCTTGTATAGTAGTATCCACAATCCGCAACAGTGTGGGTGAGAGAGACCCCGTCTCACCTTCCACACACACACACACACACACACAGAGGACAGGAAGTACGCACGCGTGCGGGAGTGGGGCGTATATGAGCCGTTTTAGCAACAGTACAGATCGCATCATTCACGCCACCATCTCCCCCCCCCACACACACACACAAGACGATCCCCGCCCTTCTCAAGTGAAACACAAAAAAAACGCCACACGGGAAGGCGAACGTTGTGGTGTTGACGCATATGTTGAGGTGTGAGAGGAGGGGGGCAGTGCTGTTGTGAGGGACGATGGGTGTCTCGAGCACACAGC
Organism: Porcisia hertigi; assembly: GCF_017918235.1. NCBI lineage: Eukaryota > Euglenozoa > Kinetoplastea > Trypanosomatida > Trypanosomatidae > Porcisia > Porcisia hertigi. The sequence continues at coordinate 3,273 of NW_027150703.1, forward strand.
GTAGAAAACACACACACACACACATCCGATGAAACACATCATGGGCGGGACTCGTACACGACTGAGACTCCTCTTTGGTGGGACAGGGCAGCGCTGGCGCACCATCCGCGCTTGCGTGCATATATGAGAGTGTCCACATACGTGTGTGTGTGTTTGCAGGGGTGGAGTGACACTCACCTACCCTCTGTGCAGTGTGGACACCCCGCACGTGTCAGCGGCAGAAAGAAGGAACGGGGGGTACATTGGCAAAATAAAGCTGCAGCTCACCTGTACAGAGAAAAGGCGGTGGGACTGGGGAGTCAGCTCTGGCAACCGCGATCCTGCGGGGATAACCAGGCAGCCGATGCGGTGTCACAACCACACACGCACCCAAACTCAACGCGTATACAAGTTGAGAGTGGGGCACCCACGAGTCACGCAGGGGGGTTAAAAAAAAAAGAAAGTGCATCCATGAGGAGGGAGAGAAAAAAAGAAGGGGTAGAGGCGGGGGTGGCGGAGGGGTGCACGCACGGCACCCCACGACCGCACGCGCCCTTGAAGAGATCAGGGGGGATAAAAGAGAGCAATAAAAAAGGGTAAACTACACGCCGTGAGGGTATAACACAGCGGCTTTTCTTCACCACCCACGCCACTACACACACACACACACAAGTCAGTCAGTACGGGGGGAGGGCAGACGACGCCCACAAAGTCACCAGCCTCAGCCCTGTGCAACACAATCACACACACATGGCACACATTCCCACCCGTGTATTCTGGCTGTTTATCATTTCTGTGTTGGTTGACATGCATCGTCTATGTGTGTGTGTGTGTGTGTCGGTGGGAGGGGATGGCAGACAGGGGGGAGAGGGAGAGGGACTGTAAAACTGGAAAGAAGGGGTTAAATGATGGAGGGAACAATGATGGGTGATCAGAGGTGTTACCGCTCGTCTTGTATGGAGCCCACACACACCAGCTCGCCGGTGAGCTCCACTGTCGTCCCTTACACACACACACACAGGAAAAGAGAGCAGGTTGTGCGCAGGCGGCCAGGCTGGTGTGAGATAAAAGAGAGCATAAAACTGTGAGAACATGAAGTCATGAGAAACAACTGTGATTCAGTACGGAGAGGATTGATGAAAAACAACAATGTGAAATCAAAGAAACAGCGTGGAAGTGTGTGTGCAAACATACACGCATACACAATGTACATATAAATATATTATGTGTGTATATACACTATATACAGGCATAAATATATATAAATATATACATTCATATGTACTGAGGTACACATGCAGGGATATTTATAGTACAGTCGTGTGTGTATTGTGTGTGGGTATATATAAATGTGTATATAGATGGTCAGATATGTGAGCCCACAAGGCGACGTGTGCCTCAACACAGGATGGGCCAGGGGCGGTTATCTGCTGGTGGTCGGCGTAGTGCACTCCTCACGTAGACCACCAGGTCAAAAACAAACAAAATGAGCGTGCGGCGGATAAGTCAGAACAGCAGCACCACCCTCGAGAGAGGACGGCGTGCACGGGAGGGGAAAGAACGTTTGGCGCCACTCCTCAACCGCACCGAAAGCTGAGGAGGAGGGAAGAAAAATAAGAAACCGAGTGAGTGCACGCAGATACATGAGATCAGCTCAAGACATCCACCGGCACAAACACTCAAAGCACAAGAAAAGAGGGCGAACCCCCCCTGACATACGTGTGGCGACACCTCCTGGCGTTAGGCCATTACAACATGCACACACACACACACAGCCAGCGTTCATGCAGCACTGCTGGCACACGGCGGCGACGGTTTTCTCTCTCACAGACGCACCGTCGTCATCTCTGTCACCGGAGAGGTTCGCACATCCCACGGCACCTTCTCTCGTGCCTCTGCGTGTTTCCTCCGAGCATACGCGTAGCACCACGAGTACGACAGACAGACAGAGCAGTGGCTCCCTCTCCCACTCTGGCCACAGGAGACTCGCACCACGAAGGGAGAGAGAGGAGGAGGGGCAGCGGCTACTTATCTGGGCACGAAGGCACCGGTGTCGAGGTCGCACGACGAGCATGAGGGAACGGGGAGGAGTACTTCAGTGCGAAGATTGCACAAAACAAAGAAGGGGTGGTCACACCGAAGGTACAGCAGAGAAGCCCTCCTGTCCTCCTGTCCTCCTTCACACCCCGCACCATCACACTACGTCACTCGGCTATAACCCTCCCCGGCCAAAAACAGCGACCCAACGTACACCCCTCTACACTTCATCGCGTTGTTCGCAGAGCCGTGTCACATACCAGTTTGGATGAAGCCAAAGTGTAAGGTGAGGTGTGCCCAACACGCTTCCGGCATACGTGCCTGCCTACCCACTACACCCTCATCACCCGGTGTGCACCGCACCCACACTTCAATGCGGGGAGGGTACGGCAGGCCTTCGACACACCTGCACTTCGAGGCCATGTGATCCCTGTCGCGCCTCGACTATCCTCCACACTCAGCTTCCAACCTCACGAATGGTTGGACTGTACGCGACACACGCAATGGAAGCAGTCCTCGACAACAACGTGCGCACACCACCACTGTCTTCTGTAGAGAAAGGGTGCTCAGGGGAGTCAACCACCACGGGGGCTGTTGGGCTGCCTTCACTCCCCCTCTCAGCGGCATCCCGACATCCCCGTGGGTGGACCGCTGAATATCCACCCACCCACCCCTGGAGCAGTCCCTCTCCACTACTCCAACGCGGCACAAACCACACACACGCCACGTCAACGTCGGGCTCTGAGACGGCTCCCCCTCTTCTGGTCTACGCATTCAGGGCCACGAACAGCATCACAGACAAGCTGGCCACTGCACCTGTGAGCAGTACGGACGCGCGGTGCACACTACCCGCACCATTGCCACGAACAATGTTCTTATCCTTGCGGTCGTTGAATTCCATGGCCGCCTTCACGTTGCCCTGGCACACCTCAACGTACGGCGGGCACGTGATGTAGCCGCCACTCTCGAAGCCGTCGCTGATGTCATCCAAGTACATCCTCTGGCGGGGTGTGCAGTTCACATAAGCGCTGCTCCCCTTCACCTGGATGCTGTACGTCTGGGTAGCGGTGTCACACTTGACGTTGGCACACATGCCGGCGTAAGTGCCGGGTGCGGCATCCCACCCTTTCGGCGCGAAGGCCCCATCAACGCAACGCGCTGCCTCAGAAAACACGTTGAAGGTGCTGACATGTACCGGTGCCGTCGTGGAGTTCTGGTTGCAGTCACCGATATCATAGGCGATGACAGTGGGGCAGTAGTCCAGATATGGGGAGAACCCCGCGACGCTATCGTCGGTGAAATATTGGAAGTACGGCGGCTGACTGTACCCGTAAGAGCCGAGAGCACATGTTCCGATGTCTAGACGATCGGAGGTACAGCGGTACTCCGGCTCCGTGTCGTTGCAGAACATCTGTGGCCACTGCGTGATGTTCTTCTCCATGCACTTCTTCTCCAGAAACTCACAGCCCGCCTTGTGGCCCCACGGCAGCACCTCAGCCTTGCTGAAGTCCGCCTTGTAGAAGCCCATGTCCTCGAAGATGGCCATCGTCAGCGCACTGTAGTAGGCGGCGCTGCTCTCAGCCACCATAAGCTCGTTGTTGGCGTTGCGCATCTTCAGGTGCGAGCCGGCTGAGCCAGCACCGCCTTGATCCTCGAGTTCCACGTACTCCAGCGTGCCACAGCCGTACTGCTCACGGACCTTCGCCACTGTGATGCTGCCGTTGATGACAGGCACGTCTACCGGCTTGTCGCGCACCTGAGGGACCACCGCGAGAACTCCTTTGCTACTGAAGAAATAATCACTGAAGCCCAGCGCATGCGCAATCTCGTGCGTCACGGTACGCGTGGTACGCTGGTCGTAGCGGGACACAATTTCTGCTGCGGGGATGTTAATCACGCCAATGGCGGGCTGACCGTCGGAGAATACCTGGCAGGTCACTGCCCATGCGACAACACCCAATTCGCTGGGAACGGAGGAAACGTACAACATAAAGTCAGTATTGCTGAGTCCCGCCGTGCGATGCAACTGCGGCACCTTGAAGGAACCACAGATTTCATCTTCCATGTCAGTCAGCTTCCAGGTGTCCTGCGTTTGCCTCACCTTCAGGCGGTCCGTGTGCAGCTGCAGCGCCTGTGGGATGATGTACTGGACAAGCATGTCCCGCTTCTCAGGCGTCAGGATGTCATCCGCAGTGCAGGTCACCATGTCACCTAAGTGATTGCTTACACGCTGTCCGACATGTGCGCAGTGGTAGTCGGGATCCGTGAGGTCCTCGGTGGACACTTTGATGCGCAGCGCACCCCATTCTGCGGACCGCGCCAGCTTTCGCGGAGTGCCGCCGTCAGGCAGCGCGAAGTCAACACCGCCGTCCCCCGCAGTGTGGAGGGACTCTGCTGCGACAACGGGCAGACCCACGGCAGAGAGCGTGCCCAGGTCTCTGTGCTCCTGCGCCGCCGACCGCAGCACGCGCTGCTGTAGCTCGTCGTGCATGCAGCGGTGGCCGGCGGTCGCGACGACCATCGGCTGTGCCCACACAGCAGCGGAGCCGACGACGGTCAGGGCGAGGCACGCGGCGGCTGCGAGGCGCACCAGGCGCGCGGCACAGCTACGCCTCTCGAGCGTGCTGCTTGGTAAGCTGCGAGTCATGTTGGCGGTGAGGGGGCGTGCCTGTGGAGAGGATGGAGGGGGAGAGAAGACACGGTGCCACAGGAGACACTACTCAGCGGGTATGTGCTGTGTGTGTGTGCGTGGCGGTGTGTGCTGCTTGAGTCAAGCGAGTGCCTGTGAGCGTCTGTGTGAGAGTGTGGCAGAGGACCGTGCGGTGTAGGGATGGCAGCAGTGGGGGAGGGAGAAGAGTGCGGGATGGATCGTCACGGAGGAGGGGGAGGGTGTGGGGGCTATAGCATTGGAAAGTTGGACCGCGCAGAGATGTGTCTGGGGCAGTGCAGGCGCGGGGGTACACCAGATTCATAACTGTCCGTGCTGTGCGTATGTATATGCGTACGCGTGGTTGTGGGTGTGAGCGTGTGCACCGACCGCCGCTGCCGACACACACGGGGTGTCACGCCGTCGAGAACCAGTGTCACGTCCCACACCGTGAGGCACGGAAGGCCACCGCATATGGCGCCGTAAGTCCGGTCATTGACGAGCATGAGGGGAATCGACGCGCGCGCAGAGAGCACACAAGGCAGGGAGGCACCAAAGACCGCATCAGCAGCCGACAGGGTGTGGCAGGCGGGGGTTCAGGCGCCCATGCAGTTGAGATTGTACACCCGCCGTCAGTGGTGCTGGCGCTGGCAGCGGTGGTCCAGAGGGGGCCCGTCCGAGTAGTACCGTCGCAGCGCGACCGTGACAGCGATATACGGGGGTGCGAAGTGGCAACTCAAGTCGTCTTGGCACCCTCACAGCCTCAACCTCACAAAGACCACGATTCTCACCGCGTGTAACACAAGGGCTGTGCAACACCAGGGAAAGCTTTTCTGTGGTGTGGCCGATAGCGGCCTCGGCGCACTACAACGCAGGAGGGGGGGGAGGGGGGGAGAACGACCAGTGACCGGTGAGCTCATTTTCACTGCAGATGACGAAGGCACTTGGGCAAGGAGAAGTAGGGCACCGAAAGGATACTGCACATCTCTGGGGGGTGTACCCCCATGCCTGCGCGCACTTACACACACACACACACACAAACACACGCACACGCGGGTCAAAGACGTGCGACTTGCACACCAATGGTTATGCGTGTACACTCGAGTTGTTTGTGTGTGTGTGTGTGTGTGTGTGTGTGGAGGGGGCGGTCGAGTATGCTGGTGTGCCTGTCTTGGCAGTGCATGAGCGGGGGTAAAAATATGTAGGAGAACAAAGAGTCTAGACACAGTATAACAAAGAGAGATGTATAACAATAACAGAAGTAGAGCGACAACACCAAAAAAAGGGGGTGGTGGTAAGTGCACACCCACCAGACGCTGACTGTTTTTCTCGTGGACAGGGCGAGACGGACAGAGAGCGGCTCCTCGCTCTGCTCACAGGACAGCACCAAGAATAAACGTCGCTTGTAAGAGGAAGAAACAAGGGATCCAAATAAAAACACCCGCGACCCCATGAGGGAGGGATGGGAGAAGGGGGGGAGAGAGAGGAGGAATTACACGCAGAATGCCCAAATTACACTCCGGGTGGAGGAGATACACCGGGTTGCATGAGTAGGAGGACACAAGGGGCCGCACGCACACCCACACACCCACATCCATACATAAATTACACAGAGACAGAGCCACTCACTGCTTCCCCTCCTGACTCAAGCGACACATCAACATACCAACAAAAAAAAAGAACCCCATATATCTTTTTTATTTCTTGGATAAGTTTCTGGGTGTGTGTCGCGGGTCTAGTGACTGCAAGGGTAAGAGGGGTGGGGGGCGAAGCGGTGAGAATGGCAAGTGGGCGGAGGTAAAAAGAGGCGACGGTGGAGAAGAGACGTGCGCTCTGTTGTGCTATATGGAAATGACCATGGACAACCCTCTCTGCGGGCACCTTCATTGTCACACTCAGAAGGACACATGGGGGGGCGGGGGCGGCGGATACAAAAGGGTGGATTGAGAGAGTGAAAAGGGAGAGGAAACACCCGGGGAGGGCGTGGCGGTCTTCCAATGTGTGAATCTTTCTCTGCTTGCATTTGCGACTGCATGTGCACCGCTCAGGCACCATTGCCTCGACGGAGAGGAGGGGGTGGCAGTTGCGGCCGGTTGAGGACGCCATACACACGTGCACACCCACACAGGCCAACATGGATACAGGCCGTCGAGAAGCGGCAAGAGCCGGATCAGAGAAGGGGGGGCGAGGCCGGAGAGCGCCCCCCCCTCTTCCCTCCTCCTCTGCCCCCCCCCTCTCCGCCTCGCCTCCCACACGGGCGTGCAACAACGACGGTGAAACCCACGCGCATGCGCATCGACGAAACACATCAAGCAGCGACGTCAGGCGAACAGCAAACCCGTGGGCTGCAGCCCCCTGTCCACACCTCTAAGGCGTCACAGCCGCTCATCTCCGCACCAGCCCATTGCGCATCGATCACCGTGGCTGCGCTGCGGCTCATGTCGTCGTCTCAGGAGCATCGTCGCGTCCAGGGTCCTGCTCGGGGAAGGCGGCGGCAGTGGTGACCCGGGTACACCCCGAGATGATATGAATCAAGACCCTTTTTTGTCTCTCATGAGGTGCGGCTTCAGATGAGGGGTCCCTCTCAGGCCTGCGCGCGCACCGCGTTTGGCGCTTTCTCGCCCCACCCCCTCCCCTCCCTTCCCTTCCCCTCACGAAGAACTCACGCCATCGTATGCTGTGACATAGCCGGCACACACTCCTCATGTTGGGGTTTGGACGAGCTCCATGGCGTGGCTCGGTGTGTTCTCATCCTGACACTGGCACCCGTCACGCGCCACACCATCAGCTCCCACGTCTCGTCCGTCCTACCCTGTCGAGTGCAGCAGGTACCACGCGCCTCCCACACACACGTCCATACTGGGGTCCAGGGATGCGGTGAGCATCTTGCTTCCTCCGTCCATGTCCCTCTTGGTCTCCTTTCGTTCCCGTAGAGGGTTTGCAGCTGACAACGCTCTCCCGGACATACTGAACAAGGCACGCGCACCACAGCCCCGCCTCTGGTGGCGCGGCGGTCGCTGTAGGAGCAGGCGTGGTAACCTGAGAGACCACCCGTCTCCCATTACCCACCATCGTCCCTGTCCTGTGGGGGGGGGAGAGGGGAGGCACAGAAAACATCAAAACCACAACGGGGGTGTAGACTCCATGTCCCCCACAGCCACGGTGGGACTCCACCAGCCATCTTTATGGGTGGATGACTGTGCGCCTTCCACATCCAGGGAATACACACCCGCAATCCGTATCACAGCCACAATCGCCTCGCCGTCGGTTAGAAAGGTGCGGGCGCTGTGCACGCCACCTGCACTGTTGCCGCGATGACAGCTGCTGTCACTACCACTGCTGCTGTTGACTGAGTATTCCTGGTCTCCTTCGAAGTCCACCACCACCCTCACGTTGCCCTATGGCACACCTCAACGTACAGCGGGCACATGTTGTAGCCACCACTCTCGAAGGCGTCGCTGACATTGTAGAGTGTGATGTTCTTTCCATATGTGCAGTTCACATAACCACTGCTGCCCTTCACCTGGATGCCGTACGTGTTCGTTGTGTTGTCGCACTTGACGCTGGCACACATGCCCAAGATGGGGCCAGGTACCGTACTGATGTTCTTCGGTGCAAACGCTCCATCGATACAGCGCACCGCGTCGGAGAAGAAATTGAAGGCACTCATGTAATCCGGTGCAGTGGATGAGTTTTGGTTGCACGCACCGTTACGTTCGGGCACAAACAGACGGGCCGTAGTCCATCCATGAACACCAACCACCCCCTCAGCGTTTTGTTGGTGAAGTATTGGTAATACCCATTCAAGGGGCTGTCATGAATGTCAACACCACCTCCACCAATCTCGAGTCGGCTGGACGTGCAGCGGAGAAAACGAGTACTGTTGCAGAACATCTGCGGCCACTGCGTGGTGTTCTTCTCCATGCACTTCTTGTTGAGGAAGGCGCAGCCAATCTTGCGGCCCCACAGCATTGCCTCGGCGTTGCTGAAGTCCGCCTTGTAGAAGCCCGTGTCCTCGAAAACGGCCATCGTCACCACACTGTAGTAGCCAGCACCCACCACAGGTGCCATGAGCTCGTCCTTGGCGTTGCACATCTTCAGGTGCGAGCCCTCCCAGCCAGGCGAGCCACGACCCTCCAGTTCCAGGTGCGCCAACCTCTTGAAATCGTAGCGCATACGTCCCATGGCCACCGTCCTGCTGCCGTTGATCGCATGAATGGTACGCACTCTTTCTCGCTGCTCTGTGAATATCTTAGTGATGCCGATGCTGTCGAAGAGTCTCCTGCTGTAGCCGAGCGCGTGCGCGGCTCGATGTGCAATGACACGCGTGGTCCGTTGGTCATAGCGCGAACCGATGTAGCATAGAGCACGAAGTCGGTGTGGCTGAGGCCGTTGGTGTGGTGAGAATCGGGCACCTTGAAGTCACTACAGCCCCTGCCCTTCATGGCCGCCACCCTCCAGCTGCCCTGCACCTGCTTCACCTTCAGTCGGTCCGTGTGCAGCCGCACCGCCTCCGGGAGGATCGAGTTCATCAGAATATCGCGCTTCTCGTCCGTGAGGATGTCATCGGCGGTGCAGGTAACTTTGGCACCTTCGTGGTCATCGACCTTCTGCCCAACGCGTGTGCAGTAGCGCTCGGGATCCGTCAGTTCCTCGGTGGAAAAAGTGATGCGCAGCTCAACCCCAGCCCTCAGAGCGCGTAACATTGGGCGGGATCCAAACACCAAGGGCATAGTCGATCTTGCCGCGGACAGAAGTGAGATCCGGTATTGTTGCAACGTAGGGCAGCCCCACAGCTGAGGGGCGCTCGCGGACGACATGCTGGTCACGCGCCACCGAGTGCAGCACGCGCTCCTGTAGCTCGTCGTGGATGCAGCGGGGGCCTGCAGTCAAGTCGCCGGTGGTCTGTGCCCACACGGCGGCGGCGCCGGCGGGCAGTCCAAGGAACGTCACTGCAGCGAGGCGCACCAGGCGTGCGGCGCCGCTGCGTCCCTGGTGCGTGTTGCCCAAACAGTGGCGAGGCATGATGACGGTGAAGAAGCAGATGGGGGCTCGATGATGGCAGTCGATGAGAAGGGGAAAAGGCAAGCGAAGAGCCGCTGCTCAGCGGGTATGGGCTGTGCTGGGCTGTGCGGTAATGCTTGTGTGCGTGTGGTGTCCAGCGAGTGCGTGTGGGCGTGTGGCTGTGCAGGGCAGAGGGCCGTTCTTTGTAGTGGAGGGGATGGGGGAGTAAAGGGCAAGGTATCATGGGTGGAGGAGGTGTGACAGGCGGAAAGGGCAGCGTGCCGGTGCCAAGAACGGAGCCACAAGAGGACCGAGTGTAGTGCATCATTCGCCCAGGTGGCCCACGCAGGTTTGCAGCACCCCACCTCACCTCCGCCAACAGCCCCCATGCTTCGGCGATGCAACACGAGAAGGGCCGGCGATGGTGACCGATCGGGCGACATGGCAGGGGGGCTGCTGCCGTACGATCGGGACGTAGAGTGCATCCATGCATATAAGAAACTCGCACACAGGTCACAAACACACAAAGAAAGACGAGCCCAGGGAAGCACCAAGCGGGAGAAAACCTGCGGGCTGTTGCGCTGCCCGAGGTGGCCCCGCCTTCACTGCCCAAAAAAAAAAGAAGAAACTTTAAGCGAAGAAACAAATGATTTACATTCATATACTGGGGAACGAACATTTGGATATAAGAAAAAAAAGAAAGAAACCAGAGAGAGTATACCCACATGCACACACACACACACACACACTTGAACAGCCACGAACCCCCCCCCCTTAAAAAAAAACACACAAGGACACGTGTTGTGTTTGGCCACATGCGTAGGGTATATTCCTTCATTCACGCTTTAGGGGGGCGTCAAATGGCTGCAAATCCATCCGTCTGGAGCCATACCCTAATTGTGTGGGTGTACGCATATCGGGATGCCGGCACCACCGTGGATTTGTGTGTGTATATTTGTGTGTGCGTTTGACCGTGGCAGTGTCCCTGATTTGTGTTGATGACGAGCCGCTGTGAGTCAAAGACAGAAGAAAACGAGTGTAAGCAAAGCAAAGCAAATATAAATATATATATATATACATGATTGGGGGAGGCGGCAACGGAGAGTGAGGGGGGGGGAGGGGGAGGGCGGGCTGGTATGTGGTAAGCAGGTCCCGCACTCACCAGAAAAAGTCACACACTCCTGGGGGAGCTGGGCACAAAGGAGAACACGAGAGAGAACGCACTACACCGCCTCCCCCTCCCCCCACCGCTCCCCCCCCCCCGGAGGAGACACGGGCACAAAAAAAAAGTTGAGGACTGTAATAGAGGCCGAAAAGGCAAGCGAAGACCACAAACGCATCCATCATGGCAATCGCTCTCACGGGTGTCGGATTGTAGAGAACCCACAGCACTCACAGTAGCCGGGGGGGGATAAAAAGAGAAGTGATCGACAACTGGGAGAGTACGACACCACCCCCGACCGATCCACCCCACCCATGAAACACCACCCATGTATTCTCATACGTGAAGCCACCGAGCATGAAGGACTCCCCACCCCCCTTTTCTCCAACAACCAGCGAATTCCCTATCGTTTCGCGATGTTGTTTTTTGTGTGTGTGTTTTTGCGTCTTGGATGAATTCCATTGTGTGTGTGTGTGTGTGCACGTCTGCGTGGATTTACAGGGGGCGTCAGCGGCGGAGGGGCGTTGAGAAGGAAGGGGAGGAGGGAGAGGGGAGGGGGGGGAGGTGAAAGTAGCGCGAGGGCCATGAAAGAACAAAGTAAGCGTCTCGCTTTTTTTATACACAATCCACATCCACTGTTCTCTCTGCTCCTCTCTCTCTTCGGCAGCACCCCCTCTCGTCGCACACACTCACGCACACAGAAGAAGTGCAGGCGAGAGGATTCATGAGCAGGGGGATCGCCAGAAAAGAGGGTGAGGAAAAAAAACACGAAAACGCGGGAAGAAATGAAATTGAAAGTGATCCAAACAACAAAAAAGGGGGGTACAATGGTGTTCTCTCCTCAATGCTTTCATGTAAGAGTATGTGTGTATATATGTATATGTAGATAATGTATATAATGTGTATATATTTGGATATATTTGGAGGAGAGGGGGGGGAGGAGGGAGGCAAGTGGCTTTCCACCCTATTCGTTTGCTGTGTTGCGCTGTTGTGGCGTGTGATGAGCGACCCAGGCACCGCTGCCTCGACACTGAGGGGGAGGAGGGGCTATACACGATACCGCACAGGTATACCCCACCAGGATCAGGTGAGACTCCCTCCTTAGGCCCAGCGCACTCACCCCTTCGTGTCGATCCCCCCTTCCACACCGGTCTAGAGCCGTCGCACCACCGCAGTGATCGGTTTTCAGAATCATTCGTAGCACAGTCGACGGGATTCGAGTGTGTGAGCTCGCGGTGTTCTCGTCATTGAGCCCAGCAGTCGGGCGCGTGGACTTGATACGCACACACGCACACACGCACGGGCACTTTGAGGGCGATCGTACCGCAGGACTCGATTCGCCTAGTTCGGCTGTCCCTAGTTTCCTCATCAGGACTCCGGTGGGGGTGATTCGAAAGTGACACGCAGTGGGCATGACGCCCACGACCAAAGCGCGTGTGCGCAGTGCTCGCCTTTGTGGAGCGTTGAGCTTTCGGGGGAGGGGGCGGCGCACAAGCGCGTTGCCTCAGACACCTGCTGATAGCACCTCTGGCTATCCCTCCGGCCATGGAAGAGGGCTCAAGTATAGGCAGGATAGACATCGAAGTCCCCCTGGTCAATAACCGAGGAGGAATACGAAAAGAAGCTCGCGTCACCAACGGTACTGCACGCACTCCACGTCTAGGCACCCACGCCCGCAATGAGTATCAGAGCGACAATCGCCCCCGCAGCACTCATGAGGGTGCGCACACTGTGCACGCCCGCTGCACCATCGCCGCGCGCACCACCATCGTTTCCTTGGAAGTCTACAATCCCCTGCACGTTGCCCTGGCACACCTCAACGTACGGCGGGCACGTGATGTAGCCACCACTCTCGAAGGCGCTGCTGACATCGGAGAGCGTGACTCTCTGGCCCGGTGTGCAGCTCACGTAGGATCTGCTGCCCTTCACCTGGATGCTGTACGTCTGTGTGGCAGTGTCGCACTTGACGTTGGCACACATGCCGGTGTAGCGGCCGGGCGGCGCACTCAGACCCTTTGGCGCGAAGGCCCCGTCGATGCAGCGCGCCGAATCTGAAAACATATTGAACATTATGGGATCATCCATAGCAGTCGCGGGGTCATCATCGCAGGCGGCCTCAGTATTGGTCTCCACAATCGGACAGTAGTCACCGATTGCAGAGAAGCCACCAGTGAGATTAGAAGTGAAGTAGTCGAAGTACGGCGGCAGGGGCTTGTCTTGCGTGATTACGCCACACACACTCGTACCGAGACGGTCCGTAGAACAGCCCATATAATCCGTCCGGTTGCAGAACATCTCTGGCCACTGCGTGATGTTCTTCTCCATGCACTTCTCCGTGAAGAAGTCACAGCCAATCTTGTGGCCCCACGGCATCACCTCCGCCTTGCTGAAGTCCGCCTTGTAGAAGCCCGTGTCCTCGAAGATGGCCATCGTCAGCGCACTGTAGTAGCCAGCGGTGATCAAATTCGCCATGAGCTCGTCCTTGGCGTTGCGCGAGCTCACATGAGAGGACGAACCACCAATTGACCAGGGTAACTCCAGCTCCATATGTTCCAGGGTGTTGCAGCCGTACTGTTCACGTGCTTTGGCCACCGTCGTCTTCCCCGTGATCACGCGAGAAGTCCATGGCTTGCCCCGAATGTTCGACGCATTCCTGAGAATACCAGTGCTCTCGAAAATATGGTCGTTGAAGCCGAGGGCATGCGCAATCTCGTGTGTCACTGTGCGCGTGAGGATTTGGTTGTAGCGGGACACAATTTCAGCTGCGGGGATGTTGATCACACCCACGGCGGGTTGGCCGTTGGAGAACACCTGGCACATCGCACCCCACGCCTTTACAAAGAACCCGCTCGGCACCGAGGCAACGTACAGCACAAAGTCGGTATTGCTCAGCCCCGTCGTGCGATGCGCGTCAGGCACCTTGAAGTGTTTACAGACTTCATCATTCATGGAGGTCACCTTCCAGTTGCCCTGCACCTGCTTCACCTGCAGCCGGTCTGTGTGCAATTTGAGGGCTTGCGGGAGAATATACTTGACAAGCATGTCGCGTTTCTCGTCCGTGAGGAGGTCATCGTCTGTGCAGGGTAAAATCTCCCCGGCATGGTCGCTGACATGCTGCCCGACGCGGGTGCAGTGGTGGGACGCGTCTTTGAGGTCCTCGTACGACACAGTGATGCGCAGCTTACCCCAGTCTGAAGAACGTCCCACCTTGGGTGACTTGCCATCAGCAAGGGCATAGTCCACAGCCCCGCGTTCCACATCATCCACGGCTGCTTCCTTGACGTAGGGCAGACCCACGGCCGAAAGGTTGCCGCGGCCGCCGTGCTGCTCTCGCGCCACCGACCGCAGCACGCGCTGCTGTAGCTCGTTGTGCATGCAGCGGTGGCCCGCAGCGGATTCACCACTGGTCTGTGCCCACACAACAGCGGTGCCGGCAGCCAGTGTGAGGCACGTCACTGTGGCGAGGCGCATCAGGCGTGTGGCGCCGCTACGCAGTTGGTGCGTGCGGCTGGCGTCGTGTGGTGGCATACTGACGCTGAGAGAAAACGTGTAAATGCACGTCAGGGGGTGTCCGCGTGAGGGCGAGTGGGGTGAAGGCGCGGCCCAGCGAGTACGTGCTGCAAGTGCGTGCGTGCCGGTGTGTATGTGTATGTGTGGGGGTGTGTGTTGAGTCGAAGGGAAGTGAGTGCGTATGCGCGTGTCTGTGTCTGACACGCAGATCAGCGGTGCAGGGGCAACCAACAGAACAAAGGGAAAGAGGCAGAGGGGTTACGGGGGTGGTGGGTGGCCGAGGGGTGGCGAACGGGAAGGACGGGGGTGGCCGGGAGAGGGGAGCGCAGAAAAGGGAAAGGACGGGCACAAGAGAGCGGACGACAAACCCCACATCCACAGACGGGCGCTCGCTTCGTGGTAGCACTCACTTCGCAGGCTGTGCGCTGGCGGGTGGCAGCCACCCAGTGAATAGCCTGGGCCGCTCTCAGGCAGGGGAGGGCCCAACCTCCCCATACACGGTTGAAGAGCGCCGACGATGAGTTCTCCCGCACCGAGACACACAGTCGACCCACTGCGGCCATTCGAAACCAGTCGCCGTCGCGTGAAGCGTGCCACACTCCCCCCCCCCCTCGCCCCGCGACTGCGCCACGCCACAGCTCGGCATGCCAGTGTGCACGCACGGCTGGCACGAGATGCAACGGGGACGCATTACGCAGTGGTAGGTGTGGAAGCAGCGCTGTGAGACACCAGGGGTGGCGGGGTGGCGTGAGCTGTGTACGGCCCAGCGGGACACCCTTCATACACAACCTACACACATGCGATGAAACACATCATGGGCGGGACTCGTACACGACTGAGACTCCTCTTTGGTTGGACGAGGCAGCGCTGGCGCACCATCCGCGCTTGCGTGCACATATGAGTGTGTCCACATACGTGTGTGTGTGTATTTGCAGGAGTGGGGTGAACCCTCCCACACCCTCTGTGCAGTGTGGACACCGCACACGTGTCACCGAGAGAAAGAAGGAAAGGGGGTACATGGGCAAAATAAAGCTGCAGCGCACCTGTATAGAAAAAAGGCAGTGGCATTGGGGAGTGAGCTCTGGCAACCGCGACCCTGCGGGGATAACCAGGCAGTCGATGCGCTGTCACAACCACACACGCACCCAAACTCAACGCGTATACAAGTTGAGAGTGGGGCACCCACGAGTCACGCAGGGGGGATAAAAGAGAGCAATAAAAAAAGGGTAAACGACACGCCGTGATGGTATAACACAGCGGCTCTCCACCACCACCACCACCAACGCCACTACACACATACACACACACACACACCAATCCGTACGGGAGACAGACGGCGCCTACAAAGTCATTCAGCCTCAGTCCTGTGCCACACAGTCAAACACACACAAGCATGGCAGCCGTATCCCCCCGTCTTTTCTGGCTGCTCATCATTTCTGGGGTGGTTGACATGCATCGCGTGTGTGTGTGTGTGTCGGTGGGAGGGGATGGCAGACAGGGGGGAGAGGGAGAGGGACTGTAAAACTGGAAAGAAGGGGTTAAATGGGGGAGGGAAGAATGATGGGTGATCAGGGGTGTTACCGCTCGTCTTGTATAGAGCCCACACACACCAGCTCGCCGGTGAGCTCCACTGTCGTCCCTTACACACACACACACAGGAAAAGAGAGCAGGTTGTGCGCAGGCGGTCAGGCTGGTGTGAGATAAAAGAGAGCATAAAACTGTGAGAACATGAAGTCATGAGAAACAACTGTGATTCAGTAAGGAGAGGATTGAGGAAAAACAACAATGTGAAAACGAAACACAGCATGGGACTGTGTGTGTGTATACATATACCCACACATACATGTATATGTATTGTGTCCACGTGTATATTATGTGTGTATATATATATATAAAGTCCTGTGTGTTGTGTGGGTTAATATCCACATATATACACAATATAATTATTACATATGTATACAAATAGACATATACATGTGCACCTTCAGGGCAAGAGGTGTGTGTGTGTGTGCCTCAACGGGGGATGGGAGAGGGGAGATTATCGGATGGTCGGCGTACGAATCCTTCTCATAGAGAAACGCCCCAGAAAAAAGTTCGGCTTACGGCGTGAGGGGAAGAGCAGTAGCGCAAGTCTGGAGAGGAGGACAACGTGCACGAGAGGACAGGAAGGGAGGGGGAGGGCAAGAAGGGGGGCTCCTTCTCAGGGGGACCAAGGCACCGGTGTCGGTCGCGCAACGAGCATGAGGGAACGAGGAGGAGTACCTCAGTGCGAAGATTGCACAAAACAAAGAAGGGGTGGCCTCACCGAGGGTACAGCAGAGAAGCCCTCCTGTCCTCCTTCACACCCCGCACCATCACACTACGTCACTCGGCTGTCACCTCCCCCCAAAACAAGAGACCCAACGTACACTCGTCTGCACCCCATCGCATCCCTCGCACAACCGTGCCACATACGAATATGGATGACACTACCGTGAAAGGCTAGGCGTGCCCGACGTACTTCCGGCATGCGTGCCTGCCTACCCACTCCACCCTCATCACCCGGTGTGCACGGCACCCACACTTCAATGCGGGGAGGGTACGGCATGCCTTCGTCACACATGCACTCCAACGCCAAGTGATCCGTGTCGCGCCTCGCCTATCCTCCACACTCAGCATTCAGCCTCCCCTATACGTTGACTGTACGCGACACACGCGATGAAAGCAGCCCTCGACAACAACGTGCGCACACCACACACTGTCTTCCGTAGAGGGGGGGGGTGAGGACTGAGGGAGTCAACCACCGCAGGGGGCTCTTGGGCTGCCTTCACTCCCCTCTCAGCAGCGTCCCGACATCCCCGTGGGTGGACCGCTGAATATCCAAACTCACCACCCATCCCTGGAGCAGTCCCTCTCCACTACTCCAACGCGGCACACACCACACACACGCCACCTCAACGTCGGGCTCTGAGACGGCTCCCCCCCTTCTGGTCTACGCATTCAGGGCCACAAACAGCATCACAGACAAGCTGGCCACTGCACCTGTGAGCAGTACGGACACGCGGTGCACACCACCCGCACCATTGCCACGAACAGTGTTCTTATCGTTGCGGTCGTTGAATTCCATGGCCGCCTTCACGTTGCACTGGCACACCTCAACGTACGGCGGGCACGTGATGTAGCCACCACTCTCAAAACTGTCGCTGATGTTACCCAAGTACATCTTCTCGTAGGGTGTGCAGTTCACATAAGCGCTGCTCCCCTTCACCTGGACGCTGTACGTCTGGGTAGCGGTGTCACACTGGATGTTGGCACACATGCCGGCGTAGCGGCCAGACGCGGCGACGCTCCCTTTCGGCGCGAATGCCCCATCGATGCAGCGCGCTGCCTCAGAAAACACGTTAAACCTTTTCATATTCACCGATGCCGTCGTGGGGTCCTGGTTGCAGGCACCGGTATCATAGGCAATGACCGTGGGACAGTAGTCCAGGAATGAGGAATCGCCCGCGAGGCTATCGTCGGTGAAATACTGGAAGTACGGCGGCACTGTGCCAGCGTAAAGGCCGATACCACATCTTCCAAAGTCGAGACGATCGGAGGTGCAGCGGTACTTCGGCTCCGTGTCGTTGCAGAACATCTCTGGCCACTGCGTGATGTTCTTCTCCATGCACTTGTTATTCAGAAACTCACAGCCCGCTTTGCGGCCCCACGGCAGCACCTCGGCCTTGCTGAAGTCCGCCTTGTAGAAGCCCATGTCCTCGAAGATGGCCATCGTCAGCGCAGTGTAGTAGCCGGCGCTGCTCTCAGCCACCATAAGCTCGTTGTTGGCGTTGCGCATCTTCAGGTGTGAGCCGGCTGCGCCAGAGCCGCCTTTGTCCTCAAGTTCCACGTACTCCAGCGTGCCACAGCCGTACTGCTCACGTGCCTTCGCCACTGTCATGCTGCCGTTGATGACAGGCACCCTTACCGGCTTGTCGCGCACCTGAGGGACCACCGCGAGAACTCCTCTGCTACTGAAGAATTCATCACTAAAGCCCAGCACATGCGCAATCTCGTGCGTCACGGTACGCGTGGTACGCTGGTCGTAGCGGGACACAATTTCTGCTGCGGGGATGTTAATCACGCCAATGGCGGGCTGACCGTCGGAGAATACCTGGCAGGTCACTGCCCATGCGACAACACCCAATTCGCTGGGAACGGAGGAAACGTACAACATAAAGTCCGTATTGCTGAGTCCCGCCGTGCGATGCAACTGCGGCACCTTGAAGGAACCACAGATTTCATCTTCCATGTCAGTCAGCTTCCAGGTGTCCTGCGTTTGCCTCACCTTCAGGCGGTCCGTGTGCAGCTGCAGCGCCTGTGGAATGAGGTACTGGACAAGCATGTCCCGCTTCTCAGGCGTCAGGATGTCATCCTCAGTACAAGTCACCAAGTCACCTAAGTGATTGCTTACACGCTGTCCGACACGTGTGCAGTGGTAGTCAGTGTCCGTGAGGTCCTCGGCAGACACGCTGATGCGCAGCTGACCCCAGTCGTCAGAGCGCTCCACCTGCGACGACGTGCTGTCAGCCAGCGCGTAGTCGACTCCGCCGTGCTGCGCAGAGCGGGCAGACACTGCTGCAACAATGGGCAGACCCACAGCAGAGAGCGTGCCCAGGTCTCTGTGCTCCTGCGCCACCGACCGCAGCACGCGCTGCTGTAGCTCATCGTGCATGCAGCGGTGGCCCCCAGCGGATTCACCACTGGCCTGTGCCCACACGGCGGCGGAGCCGGCAGCCAGTGCGAGGCACGTCACTGCGGCGAGGCGCACCAGGCGTGCGGCGCCGCTACGCAGCTGGTGCGTGCTACCCAAACAGTGGCGGGGCATGCTGGCGGTGGGGTAGGATGTGGAGGTATATAGGCGGGAGGCGGGGGGTGTAGGGAGAAGGCGAGTGAGTGGGGAGGTGCTGCTCAGCGGGTATGTGCTGTGCTGTGCTGTGCGTGCCTCTGTATGGGGGCAGGGCAGTGTCAGTGAAATAAGAGCAATGGCGAGGGCCGGTGATGGGCGCAGGATTGTGCAGTCTAGGGGAGCAGTGGGCGGTGGGGGTGGGAGGGGAAAGAGTGGGGCGAGGTGAGGGATAAATCACCGACGGGTAGTGGGGGAGACGTGATGGGATGGGGGTGTGAGGTGGGGGATGGGTTGATGGTTCACATCATACGCGTGGAGAGGGTGATGGGGAGGGGAAGGGCGGCCGGTGAGGGTCAGCGAAGCGGAAGAGAGCGAAACAGGCGGCAGCAAAATGCGAATCTCAACAGGGCCACACCGCCTGGAGTGGAGGGGAGGGAGGGAGGAAGAGAGGCCGGAGCCTTTGACAGAACGACACATGCAAGTACTCAAAACTACGTCCACACACGCAAACACAAAGATATAGTCGCCACCGAGTAGCACAAACAGGAGGTGAACAGGGGGCAACGTCTGTGTGTGTGTGTGCGTGCCACGCGGCGGCGCTACGCACAGCACCGTGCTGGCCACCTGCAGCTCTCCCAGGCGCTGGCGGATCACCTCTCCATTGTTGCTGTTCCCGCAGAACATGCACGCCGCCACACAAGTAACCTGGTTTGATTAGTGGGAGGGAAGGACAGGCGAGGCGGTGGTGGTGGTGTGTTTCTACGGCCTGCCCCTCCTCCCCCTCCCACCCTCTCCCTCCAAAGGAGAGCGAGGGGGGGGGGGATGTTGGGTTGCGGAGTGTAGCCGGGCCGGAGAGAAGCGAAACACACGGCCACATGTCGCCCGCTCTGTGTGGCGCTCGGCCGCGTTTATATCGCCGATGCGATTGTGGTGGGAGGAATGGAGCGGGGGACGGTCGTCGTGAGTTCGCGACCAGGCAGGCAATCAGTCGTGAGCGAAGAGGCGGCTGTGCTGCGCAGCCCACCCTCTCCGTGCGTGGCACGAGGCAGCGGTGATGCCGGCACGAGGCGAGCCTGCGCCGCCGCAGCAGCACTACTGCGCCCGCCCCCACCAGTGGACACTGTTTGTGCTACGTGACAGAAATAGGGAGAGGGGGAGAGAGAGGGGAAGGGAGGGAGTGAGAAAGAAGCAGTGCGAGACACCGAGTCACACGCTGAGTTGTATTTGGGGATGCGGTGAGAGGGAAGGGGGCCGTGCGCGGGTACAGAGGGAACTCTCACCGGTAACGGTGGGGTGATGGTGGGACGCACACGCCGGCGTCCACTGACTTGACCACCTCGGCTCCACAATGACACCTCCACGGAGCTCATGCACCGCCTTGTCAGCGCGGAGGGAGGGCCTGCGGTGGTGGCCCAGGCGGCACGGCAAATAAAACACCCGGGGGTATCCTTCTGTTTTATCATTTGAGAGGGGAGGGAGGAGGGGAGGGACCTCGGCGCATTGCACTGAGTCGGGCAGTCAACGGCTGAGGATGTCATACACTGCAGATGAAAGAAAAAACGAGAACATTGGGGGGCGAAGGAAACCGGGATCAGAGGTGCACCACACACGAGCACGAGCACGCACGGCGCATAATGACCAACTCGCAGATCACTCGTTCACTGTGTATCCCGGCGTGCGTGCGTGTCTGTGTGTGAGGTGGGTGGGTGGGTGGGTGGGTGGCTGAGCCCGTCAGTGTGTGTCGGTGTCCCTGTTTGGTTCCGACACCGCACTGGTGACAACTGAGCCTGGAGGCACAGGGGGTAGAAAAGAGAACAGTCAAAGTTTGTTATAGTAACAGGAAGGGAGGGGAGGGGAGGGGAGAGGGGAGGGGAGGGACAAGGCGCTGGCACATGCACATTCATTCAGTCACACTCACACCATAGAGGTGTGTAATGCAAAAGAGTAGCCGTACAACGATCCATCGTATCCGTGATAAAAACGCGTGTTCAGTGGCGGGTGGGAAGGGAGGGAGGGGGGGGTGGAGAGAGCAGAGAGTATATAGGAAGGGGAGGGAGAGGGAATTGCGGGAGGCCATAGGACCAGAGGAAGCGCTCTCGCTCTGTGTATAGTATCCACATCAATGGACCTCCGTGTCCGCACCTCCACCCATCGCACCCGCCCTACACACGCGGATAACAATAAACCAAGTACAATTTGGGGGGTGGAGGGGGAGGGAAGCAAGGGAAGCAAATAAACAACGAAAACAGTGGCTTGAAGGGGTGGGGGGTGACGACGAGGCCACCGCCGCCCGAGTTGGAGGGGAGAAGGCGGTGTGCCTTTTTCAATGCATTTTGAATGGCACCGGCACCGTTAGCCACAACGGTGGTGGCGGTGGTGGTGGCGGCCCGAATACACCAGAGATGTTGTGAGGTGAGTCGATTGTCAGGTGCAACCTCAGATGAGGGGCCCCTCTCAGACCTGTGCGCGCATCGCGTGCCGTGCTTTTCTCTTCGCCAACGTGCTCACGTCCCCGTATTTTATAACGTGGTCTGCACACTCCTCACGCTGGGGTATGGCGGAAGCGATGGTGTGTCCAGGGCTGTTCGGGTGTCGCTGGCACCGGTGGCGAGCTTCTTGCTCACCCGCCACACGCAAAACGCCGCACCTGGTCGGGTGCACGAGGTGCCACGCGGCTCGCATACACGAGCACGCCGGAGTGGGGGGTGGGTGGGGCGGGTGCGGTGTTGGTCACGATTGCTTCGTCCACTTCTCTAGTGCCTTCGAGGCTCAGACGGGATAACTATATATATTGCAAAGCTTTGCCAGTCACGCATGCTAGATGTGCGCAAGGCTGTCCTGCTTTTGTATCCAGCGGCCCGTGGAAGAACATAACGTGTTGCTCGACACTGGGCTGGCCGTCCACCCCATGACCAACCACATCGCTCATGTCATGAGGGAGTCCCTGGCAGAGTGTGAGGTCCACGTTGGGGCGTATCGAGGGTGAGTCCAGCAGTCGCCGCGGTGCACCAGAGAGCAACCGGCACGGGTGATGCCGCACATGCTCCAGGTCTAAACACAGAAAAGCCCAATCAGGATCACGGCGACAGCCGCCACATGGGTTAGGAAGGTGCGCGCGCTGCGGACGCCAGCTGCGCTATTGCCGCGAGGATGGCTGTTGTCACTACCACTGCTGCTGCTGCCGAGATGACTGCTGCTGTGACGTACATCACTTCCAGAGCTGCTGACGATATCACTACCACTCAGATTGCTGTTGCTGGCTGAGTGTTCCCGGTCCCCTTCGAAGTCCATCACCGCCTTCACGTTGCCCTGGCACACCTCAACGTACGGCGGGCACGTGATGTAGCCGCTGGCCTCGAAGGCGCTGCTGATGGTGTCGAGTGTGATGTTCTTTCCCTGTGCGCAGTTCACGTAGGATCTGCTGCCCTTCACCTGGATGCTGTACGTGTTCGTTTTGTTGTCGCACTGGACGCTGGCACACATGCCCAAGATGGGGCCAGGTACCGTACTGATGTTCTTCGGTGCAAACGCTCCATCGATGCAGCGCGCCGCGTCGGAGAAGAAGTTGAAGGGTCTCATGTAATCCGGTGCAGTGGATGAGTTTTGGTTGCACGCACCAGAAGCTTTGGCCCCCACGTACGGGCAGTAGTCCATTATTGATAAGTCTCCGCCCAGCTTTGTGTTGGTGAAGTATTGGTAATACTCATCCAGGGGGCTTTCATGAGTGTGAACATCGCAGACGCCAATCGCGAGGCGACTGGACGTGCAGCGGACCATTTTACTGCTGTTGCAGAACATCTGCGGCCACTGCGTGATGCCATCCCCCATGCACTTCTGATCCAGAAACTCACAGCCGGCGTTGCGGCCCCACGGCAGCACCTCGGCCTTGCTGAAGTCCGCCTTGTAGAAGCCTGTGTCCTCGAAGATGGCCATTGTCAGCGCACTGTAGTAGCCGGCACTCACCTCAGGCGCCATGAGCTCGTCCTTCGCGTTGCGCATCTTTATGTGTGATATCTCCACGTCCAGCGTAGCAAGACCCTCCATCTCGAGGTGCTTCAGAGTTGGGCAGTTGTAGTGCTCGCGAGCTTTCTTCACCGTCGTGCTGCCGTTGATGACAGTAAAGTTGTCGGGCATGCCACGAATGTTAGTCACGTTTTTGGTGATGCCGGCTCTCCTGAAGAAACGATCGCCGAACCCAAGCGCATGCGCGATCTGGTGTGCTACCATACGAATGACGCGTTGGTCGTAGCGCGACACGATGACGGCGGCGGGGACGTTGATCACGCCGACACCAGGCTGACCATCGGGAAACACTTGGCAGGTTGAACCCCACGCCACTACCCCTGCATCGCTGGGCACGGTTGTCAAGTAGAGCAGAAAGTCGGTGTTGTTGACACCGTTGGTGACGTGTGTCTCCGGCACGTTGAATAAGCCACAGATTTTGCCGTTCCCCTCCGTCACCTTCCAGTTGCCCTGCACCTGCCTCACCTTCAGCCGATCCTTGTGCAGACGCACTGCCTCGGGGAGGATCGAGTTGATTAGAATATCGCGCTTCTCTTCGGTCAGGATGTCGTCTTTTTTGCATTCTACTACTCCAGTTTCGTGATTGTTGACCTCCTGCCCATCGTGTGTGCAGTAGCGCTCAGTGTCTGTGAAATCATCCGTGGACACGGTGATGCGCAGCTCACCCCAGTGCTCGGAGCGCGTGAGAGTGGGAACCGTGCTGTACGGCAAAGCGTAGTCGACCGTGCCGCGGACAGAAACGAGGTCCTTGGCTGCTGCGACAACAGGCAGACCCACCGCAGAGAGCCTGCCCAGGTCTCTGTGCTCCTGCGCTACCGACTGCAGCACGCGCTGCTGCACCTTGTCGTGGATGCAGCGGTGGCCCCCAGCGGGTTCGCCACTGGCCTGTGCCCACACAGGAGCGGAGCCGGCAGCCAGTGCGAGGCACGTCACTGCGGCGAGGCGCACCAGGCGTGCGGCGCCGCTACGCAGCTGGTGCGTGCTACCCAAACAGTGGCGGGACATGCTGGCGGTGGGGTAGGATGTGGAGGTACATAGGCGGGAGGCGGGGGGTGTAGGGAGAAGGCGAGTGAGTGGGGAGGTGCTGCTCAGCGGGTATGTGCTGTGCTGTGCGTGCCTCTGTATGGGGGGAGGGGCGGTTCGGTGAAGAAAGAGCAATGGCGAGGGCCGGTGATGGGCGCAGGATTGTGCAGTCTAGGGGAGCGGTGGGCGGTGGGGGTGGGAGGAGGGGAGAGAGTGGGGCGAGGTGAGGGATAAATCACCGACGGGTGGTGGTGGGGGAGACATGATGGGATGGGGATGTGGAGTGGGGGATGGGTGGATGGTTCACATCATGCGCGTGGAGAGGGTGAGGGCGGCCGGTGAGGGTCAGCGAAGCGGAAGAGAGCGAAACAGGCGGCAGAAAAATGGGAATCTCACCAGGGCCACACCGCCTGGAGTGGAGTGGAGGGCGGGAGGGAGGGAGAGGGGCCAGAGCCCTTGAGAAGACGACACATGCAAGTGCACAAAACTACGTCCACACACACACGCAAACACAAAGATATAGTCGCCACCGAGTAGCACAAACAGCAGGTGGACAGGGGAGGAAGGTCACTGTGTGTGTGTATGCAAGACGGAGGGGACAATTGAGTACCTTGAGGCACGCGCGTTGTATGTGCACACCAGGCGGGGGGGGGGTGAAGGGATGCACATTCTGAGCTACAATAGTTGGTGACGGAGCCAGTCGTGTGAAAATACGCCACCCCATCCCGTGTTGGTCTTTACACCGCCCGGCACGGCCCACCCTCATTCCCCCTCATCCCTCCTCCTCCCCTGCCCACCGCCACACCCCACGTCAATGTACGTACGTACAGGATGCACCCACCTTTGTCAGACTTTGTGGTTGCTGCCCTGGTTAGCACACCGCCACTCCTCGGGTGTGTGTCACGTGACAAATAAACAAAGTCAAACAAGCCAAGAGGCGAGATGGACACGTGTAACATCGGAGGGGCGGGAGCGGCGGGGGGGGGGGGTGCGAAGAGGGATGAAGGCAGAAGCTGTGTCCTCCTCTCTGAAGGAGAGTGTAGCCACATGGACACCACAGACAGATAAGACCGAAAAGGGAGAGAATCCTGCAGGCGTGCGCACCCCCCACCTCCCCTCCCGTCTCTCTCTCTCTCCTCCCCACCATTATTCTTGTTGTGCTGTTTTCTTCATGTAGGCGTGACAGAGAGGGGGGTGGAGAGAGAGAGGGCCTCTTGCCATTCCTCTCTGCGGCGCACACAGGGAGTATACACCAATATATATATATATATATAATGCATGTACACAGGTAGCGATAGATGGATCGATAGGGAGGGGGAAGGGGAGGGACACAGAGCAAAGATGTAATGCGTACATGCTTTTCTACATATCCGTGTGCGTGTTCATTCTGCACGTGCCCCTACCCAGGGACACACGTTCTTAGAACACCTTCACTTCTCCCTCTCTTGTCCTCTGGGGGCAGGGGGGTGATACTGTGCAGGGGGGATGGATGTCCCCCAGCATATACACTACAGGGCCTTCTTCTCCCAGTCTGCCGATGCAACCCAAACGCGGGCGAGTACCGCACCCTCAACACGTCGTCACAACAGGCCGCACCCTGTGCAGCTCACGATGGTCAGCCCAAGAACAAAGAGCTACAATGTGGATCGCTGCCAGTCCGCCGCTCGGTATCATTATCATGGGGGTGAGGACTGTCGTCGATTAACGCAGTTGGCGCTCAATGTTGCTCGTCCTCTTCGGGATTGGGAATCTCGGCCGGATCCGAGAGGTCGAGTAGTCGGCTGGGGTACACCGCCAATCGCGTGGACTGGACAACCCTATGCACCGGACCATCTTCTATGCCACACTCTCTCCCAAGGGTCGGCTAGTGTGGGACAGACCAATAGGTGAGTCAAGGACTCCTCGCAGATCTCGTTCCGTGGGTCATGGGGGATGGCGGGTGCAGCTTGGCCATGGGAGAGAGTTGGATGCTGCGTGAGACACTGTTCATCTGCAAGTGTGCGCGGACAGCGCGGGTATGTGGGGTTGCTCGCAGCAGGCTCCCCACTGTGCGGATCGGTCCCACCAGGCATCTTGCGTTGGGCCACTGTGCCCTCGTTGTGGTGCGTGCGGGGATGCGCCAGACAAGAATGGTCCACCGTTCATACCGTTTCTCGCACATCGGGCACACTGCAAAGGGCTTCGCGTTGCCACTCATTTGGAGGAGGAGGTCTCCGATGCGTGTGCATGGGCCGTGTCGTCGTGTGGAGCCACACAGGGGCTGCGTTGGATCGAAATACCCCCCCGCAGTGTGTGGACATGGAATGACGCCAGGGGACTGTGGCCTCGGGCGTGTCTTGTCTACCCCCGGGAGGGGTGGTGGGTCGGAGTCTTGGGGTCATGTCCCCCCAGTGGGTCCTGATCCTGTGGGATACTGTCCCTCTAGGCGGACCCACATAGTCTCCACACCGGGTGCCGAAGTGTAGCCGTTGGCGGCGGCGGTGGGCGGCTGGGCGACCTCAGCGGACATCTGTGGCGTGTGAGCCATGTCGTGTTTCCAGGCGTTCGCCTGCAGTACTGTCAGGGAATGCGCTGTCGCTGCTCGCTTGTTGAGGGGATACCTGCACCTCCGAGGACACAACGTTTCTCTTTGCTGTCACACTCTCTATTGGGGTTCCTGGGGCACGTGTCTGGTGCATCGAGTTCTGTCGGTGGGTCACCGGGAGGGTTTGTTTACGGCGCCGCTGTGGGGCCGGGTCCGCCGTCGCATTGTCAGGTGGAGGTAGTCCGGGGGTCTGTCCGGTAGAAGGGGGAGATGGGTGTGGGCATGTGCTGCTCCGAGAGGCCTCTCTCGGGGGGGGGTGACCACCTCAGCGCATGTGTGGCACTTGTACACCTTTTTGTAGGACCCCTGTGCCTTTCCCGCCCCTTGCAGCGTTACCAGGGGGCCTGAGCCCTCCCCTGCCACCGGTGTCTCGTCATCATGTGCGTTACTCCCGCTTGACGCGAGGCGCATACGGTGAGACGGACCGGACACACTAACGGATCCTGCTGCCGTGTTGCCACGGCTAGAGTAGGGAGGAGGGGGGTGGTTCTGGGTCCAATGAGTGGACACCATCGGCAGACCATGTTGTCCTCCTTACCGACGAATGGCTCTACGTGGCCCCCAAAGTGTTTGGAGGTGTCCGTGCGATATTGCGCCAACATGGACTCCCCACCGCCGTCATATTTCACTGTATTTTTTGAGGGGGTGTGGGGTGGACGTAGCCCAGTGAGTTGGACCGGTGCGTGTTCGGGCCCTTCTCCGTTGGTGAACGCCGCATCTGGTTCTTTCCCAGGTTGTCGCTTGATGGCTGGCACAACGTCTGTGATCCATGCCGGGTAGGATTGAGGCATGGCATTCCCCCCTGCTGGCTGCTTTGTCCACAGCCTTTTTTCGCGGGACACCGCAGTGCGAGAAGACGAGCTGGAAGGACAGGTGGGCTTTGCGCCGAGTGGGTTTGAGGGTGATGGACCAAATACGTGTGAGGGTCCCATCCTCCACGCTGGTTGGGCCCGTGTGTCCAGCGCCATCAGAAGTGAGGTCAGGGAGTGGGGGAGTCTGTAAGCACTGCCACCTCGAGGGGGCGGTGTCCCCTCCTGATGGGACCACCTTCTCCAGCGCATGTAGCCCGGCTTCCATGTGGTAACGCTCTCCGCCCAGTGTAGCCGCACGCCAGTCCGCCTCGCCCCGCATCGCACACCCCCACCTCACTCCCCCGTTCTCTGTCGCCGCCTCTCGCCGTCGTCGATGGAGGGGGGGGGAAGGGAGGGGCACGCAACACCTGAGGAGATGTCGAGCTCCACCGACGCCTCTCTCCAAAGTCGGCAGTCGTAGGCTGTAAGCCGCCTCACTCGACGCACTGCGTGTGTGTGTCTCTTTCGCCCGCTCATCCGCTGTGACCTTTTAGTCCACCAGGGGGTGGTGGGATGGAGGAACGGTCCCCTGGCCCAGTACAGAGGGGAGGGGGGAGGGGTTGTATAGAGAGGGAAAGAATGGTTCAAAGCCATCGACCGTGGTGTACATTCCTGTCACGCTGCTCAATCCTGTATGCATCTCATGGTCCCGCGGGTAGAGCCTGGGGGCGCGGAGTGCTTTAGAATATCGTCCCGTTGGACGGCCGAGAGGGGGCCAACTCCCGAGTGCGATAGGCGGCGACGTCCCGTAACGGTAGAAGCCTTGCCTCTTGGAGAATATCAGTGCCACGTGCGGGCGCGGAGACCACGGCGATCATATATGTATATATATATATATATATATACATACATGTACAGCCCTGCGATGGATCTTCTCCATCTGCACCGCCTCGGATTCTGCATGCAGTGTGCCACACCAGGCGAATGCTCGTAGTTGCCCTAATCTCAAGCTTCGCTGCTTTCTCATAAGGGGCGAGGACATGTGCGCCAGCTCCCTTGTTCAGATGGGAATCGGAGACCCAGCACTTTTGGTGTGTGTGGAGGTGGGAGATGGGTGGGAGGGGGGGTTCGCGTATGGGCATGCTGTTCACCTGAAGAGCATGGGGCACCTTATATATATATATATATATCGCACGCCGACGAAGGTGTGCTGAGTTTTGGGGCGCAGATGGTTCCATAGAGAGTTCATTAGACCGTTCAGCTACACAGTCTAGGCCCCTCTGCAAGGTCTGTTGGATGTAGGGCCTATTGGGGATAAGCACATATATGATGAGTTGGTCGTCCGCGCAGAACCCATGGAGTGCATCGGGAATGGCGTTGAGCCTTCCACTGAGCGTCTCCACGACACTATGATGGACAACAGGGGTCCCAGCACTGATCCCGGAGAGACCCCAGTGCCATGGCTAGCCGACTCCCAGAAGAACGCCTTGTTCACCATTACCCCGGCCCGTGGGGCCTGAGAGGAACGCGCCAATCCACCTCTGTGCATACGGGCACACACCAGGGCGCGCAATAGGGCGATAATGGTGTATCCATGGCTGGCGGAGTCGAATGCTCCCTGGCATAGTCGATGAAGGCTGCAGCGGTGTTCGAGTTCACCCCGTTGTCTTCTCGCTCGTATGCGCTCCAGTCATACGCAGAGGGCGCTGGTCCGCGTCGTGACTCGTCTGAATGAGAAAATAATCCCCACCGAGGGCTTACTTGGCTACAGCAGTGGGGGGGGGGGAAGGGGGAAGGTGGGATAATGACCCCTCCTATCTTCCACTGTTGTGGGACTGTCCCTTTTGCCGAGTTTCTGCAAGGTCCCCCCCCCCCCCCCCGGGTACGCTGTCCTCGTCTGGGTGTGTGCCGCTGGACAGTTCACTCACAGCGGCCTATGCGAGCTCTGCAAGGCCAAATATGGTGTGGGCGGATACGGCGCCTTTGGTGGATGTGCTCCTTCACAGTGGTGGCGATGGCCGTGGGTGTTCGTCTAGCACCGCCGCAGTAGTCAATACAGAGGGCGCAGTGCACACACCGCGTGCATCAGCTTCCAGCTTTGACCGTCCATGACGGTGAGTTTGCTGCCGCGCTCCTTCCAACGCGTCACACGCAGTGTGTGTTTCGATTGCGCCGTCATTGCCAGGTTAGTGCCGTGCTCCACCGTTTCATCGTCGCACTCTCCCATTCCCTGGTCCAGTAGAGTGGGTGCCCTGGGCCATGCTGGCGGGGCCGCAGTGCCCTACCCCCACTCCCCCACTCTCGGGACGTGCCGTTTCGTGGCGATTCGTATTGGCCCGGAGGTCCTCTTGTCCCATGCATCCACTCCTCTGCAGTTGCGCCTGGGGGCGGCTCACTGATCAGCTCGTTCAACATATTGGGATATTGCCAATAATTTTCTTTATTCCAAGCGAATAGTGTTCTGCGCGGTTTGACTGGCGACATGACATCCAGTGTGGCCCCAATCTGCACTGTGAAGGTCATCGCACAGTGGCCACTGTCCGGGCTCAGCGTAGCCTTCCAATCTCCTACACGACAGTCCCGAAGAAATATGACGCCCGGTGTTGTCCGATGGTCAGACTCCGGTGCTCTCGATACTCACACCTTCCTCCATGCACCACGGTATTGGTGTTGCCCTATGTATGCATCAGCGGGGCGCAGTTAGGTCTCATGCGGGGTGATGAGAGTTGACGTCCGCCCATAATGGCCAGTGGAGGGAGGGGGGGGGTCGTGGTGAGAAGCTCCGAGACGCTGCAGGGCCAAGTCCGTTACGGGTCCCCTCTTAGGGAAGAGGTGAGCAGTGATGGTCAACCGGCTTCGGTCGTTCAGCACGAGCGTGGCCGTGACGACGTCCTCTTTTCTGCGCTCTAGCAATCATTCGATTAACTCCGATGCCGTCTTGGATGGGGCAGAGAGAGACACTCCCGCCTCCGTGGGGCGACCTCGCCTTCCCCAAGTGCTGGTGCCCAGCAGATTGCGAAGCTCTCGCTTTCCCTTGGGGTTAAGGTGAGGTTCTGCCAGGGTGCAGGAGGCTGCCCTCTCCTCCTCGCCAAAGCATCGTGGCCGAGGTTAGGCGCCTCGGATGGGTGGGCACCCCCAGCATTCCACTGCACTCCTGTGTAACTTGGACCCGGATTGTGCTCGACGTCTCCGCGGACTAGCAGGAGAAGCCGGCATAGACCCCGGATGAGCACGTCTGCGCGTGCAGGGAGGGACGGGAGTGTTGTCGAGCGTGTGCTGTCACGCGGGATTGCCAGTGGTGGTGCAAGCTCCCAGTCTGGTTGCCGAGAGCTGGAGTCCCGCCATCACCAGGAGTGAGCATGTGTGCATTGTGTATGTGTGTGTGTGTGAATAAAGAGTGAACACAAGAGGGAGGGAGGGAGGGGGGGGGAACACACAAACAAAACACACAAATGGGCGTGTAAAGAGTTGGAGACAGGGAGAGACCGAAGGCCCGCTTAGAGAGGGAGGGGAGGGGGTGTGGATGGGGTATAAAAAAGGAGAGAAAAAGTTTAGGCTCACGCACGAGCCCAACAATGGGGAGAGGGGGGGGGGGTAAGGCGAGGGGGTGATGCGTCGTCGTCAAGATCTCTGTGGAGTTGAGCAATGGGGGAGGGGAAGATAAGAAGGTCTGCAGATACGCACCACCACCGAGTCCATGTACATTCTGCGCGTGTAAGTGAGAAAATAAAAATGTGCACCGGCTTACCCGCACATGCCACTGCTGCTGTTGTTGTCAAAAAGCGAGCAAACACACACACACACAGTCACACACACACACACGCAGAAGATGAAGTCGCACTTCACCTTTCTGTGATGCCCCTCCCATCGAGTGTGTGACTGTGTGCTGCGTTTGGAGGGTCACAGGAAGGGGCAGAGAACGAAAGAAAAACAAGGAAAAGGGGGCTGTGAAGTATATCGCGACACATGTTCATGTCGTCTGTTAGCATCAGCGGTGTGTCGTAACCCCCGCCACTAGAGGGGCCTTCGTCATCCTGTTCGCACACACAACAGGGAAGACCCCCAAGAGCGGTCGAGGAGGACAGGAGTCGGGATACCCCACCAGCAACAACAACAACAAGTGCGCTTCGGCGGGAAAAGGGGGGAGGGAGGGGGGGTTGAGCACCGCGACGGGGAACGTCTATCGGTCAGCGAAAAGGACACACCAGCCCGCGTCAGAGTGTTTCGCGGGCCGTAGAGCAGAAACAAGAGAAGACCGGTGCGGTGGACGGCGTGCGCGCGGGGGGAATGGCGGGCCACACAGCGCAGAGTCCATTACCTGCAATACACGTCACCTCACCGCCAACATATCAGCCGATGGGAGCCACGAGGCACGCGGGGTGTGCCCACAGGGGGCGGCGGCTACAACAGTCAGGGAAAGAAGCGCGCGGGCTGCGAGGCGCTTCAGGCGTGCAGCACCGCTACGCCTCTCTTGCGTGCTGCTTGGGAAACTGCCAGTCATGTTGGCGGTGAGGGAGGGGGGGGTGAGCAGCAACGGCGGTCAGGGCGGCAGAGCGTGTGATGAAGTCTCGGCCAGCGGATGGGGGGGGGGAGGGGTGCTGTGCGTGGGTGCACTTGTGGTGGTTGAGGAAGTACGTGTGGGCCTGTCTGTCATGAGGAGAGGGCCATGATGGGACGAGGAAGCAGCAGTTGAGGGAAGAGGAGGAATAGGGGAGGGATGAGAATAAACATCGAGGGAGTCGGGGCAGCACTGCGACGCCCTGACACTGCGACAGCGTCGAGGCCGTGAGCAGCCGAGGATGTACCTGGGGTGATGCAGACACAGGCGCCGACGTAACCAGCGAGCCCCTCTCTGCTGTGCTGCGCTCAAGTGAGTGTGGGTGTTTTGGGTTACAATGGTTTTCTTGTTTCGTGTTGATAGCGCACTGATGTCGGCGTGAGACGGGAAGCGATCGAGGTAAATAAGGAAGGACAAGCGCACACATATAGAGAGAGAGAGGGAGAGAGGGCGGAGGCACGGAGACGTGGACTCAGCACGCTCACTCACTCTACCTCAACTCTGTGTCGTAGGGGGACAGGGACGTGGCGCTGTCACCATCACAGACCGCAGGTGTATATGTGGGCGCTGTGAAGGGGGAGGGGAGGGGAGGGGGGTGAAGTGAAGAAGTCAAGGATGATGGAGAGCCCAACGAAGAAAAAAGGAGAAATGCACCGCGTTCGGGATGGGGGGGGGGAGGGTGACGGAGGTCCAGGGTGAGGGGGGCAGCACACACCCACTCATCCATCCACCAACCCACCCACACATCGGTGCGTGAAGCCCACGAACGCACACGAGCTCCCCCGAGGGGGGGGGTGAGAGGTGAAGTGGGTGGTAAGAAGAGAGAGGCGGGCGATGAGAAGGAAGAGGAGGAGTGGGCCCTCTTGCCTTGTATACAGCATCCACATCGACGGCCCTCCATGTCCGCTACTCCACCCATCGATCCCACCCCTGCACCCACCCAACCCACACACGCGGGTAATACAGTAAGAGGGTATAACATGAGAAGGGGAGGTAAGTGAATCCAATAAGCAACAAACAAGTGGTGGAGAAGGGGGTGATGTCGACGATACCACCGCCCGAGTGTGGAGGAGGAGATGAGGCGGTGTGCCCTCTCGATATACTTTGAGTGGCACCGACATCGTTGCCGTGGCGGTTGTGGCGGTGGCGGTGGTCGTCCAGGGGTCGTGGTGACAGACACACACAGACACGCGTGCATTCAGTACGCTGGCGGGAAACAAGCACAGACGGGGGCAGAGGACGCCGTGGGCAGCCCTGCGTGAGTATGGAAGGGGGTTAAGGGGGGGTGCCAAACACTCACCTGCCCATCAACCGAGTACGTGGTCCAGCGAGGACGCTCGGCACGATGAACCATCTACAGCAACCGTACCTCAAGACACCGGTCGGCGGTGTCACACCTAGGCACCGCTCATGGACCACCACACCGCTGGGCTGGTCCTGGGGCAATCGCCACCCAAAGTGTGCCCTCGCGTCCCGCCGACAGGTGTCACCGCGTGTCAGGCCCGATCGCGTACACGTCTCTTCACTCGTCGGTTACGTGTGTGGCACCTAAGACTCCAGGAAGCCTCCATCGGCCCCCACTCTTCGGAGGTAATAAGATGTGCCCTGGTTGGTGCTCGGCTCCGAATACGGTGGAGTGGAGGTGGGCTGTGCGCATGCACTGCAGTACCACCACGAGGAGAAAAGCTCACCGGGTTGAGGTCGGGGCCTTCTCAGGGTGTGTCATGTCATCCTGAGCGGAGGGTGTCGGTCGTGTATGCAACACTCGCTAGGTGGCCGCACCAGCAGTTGCGATGAGCAGCGCGCCAGGCGTTCTGATGTTAGGGACTCAGACCAACAGTCAGTGTCACCAGCAGTAGCGCCACTCCAGCGGACACCAGGGTGCGCGCGCTGCGCACGCCACCCGCACTGTTGCTGCGGGGGTAGAGCCTGTCGCCTTTACCGTTGCTGGACGTGGCATCCGGCTTGTTTGCAGCACTGCTGGCACACGGCGGCGGCGGTTTTCTCTCTCACAGACACACCGTCGTCATCTCTGTCACCGGAGAGGTTCGCACATCCCACGGCACCTTCTCTCGTGCCTCTGCGTGTTTCCTCCTCGCATTCGTGTAGCACCACGAGTAACGGACAGACACAGCAGTGGCTCCCTCTCCGGGGGACCAAGGCACCGGTGTCGGGGTCGCAAGACGAGCATGAGGGAACGAAGAGGAGTACCTCAGTGCGTGGATTGCACAAAACAAAGAAGGGGTGGTCTCACCGAGGGTACAGCAGAGAAGCCCTCCTGTCCTCCTTCACACCCCGCACCATCACACTACGTCACTCAGCTGTCACCCTCCCCCCAAAACAAGAGACCCAACGTACACTCGTCTGTACACCATCGCATCCCTCGCAGAGCCGTGCCACATACGAGTATAGATGACGCCACCATGTAACGCGAGGTGTGCCCAACATGCTTCCGGCATGCGTGCCTGCCTACCCACTCCACCTTCATCACCCGCTGTGCACGGCACCCACACTTCAATGCGGGGAGGGTACGGCACGCCTTCGACACACGTGCACTCCGAGGGCATGTGATCCGTGTCGCGCCTCGCCTATCCTCCACACTCAGCATTCAGCCTCCCCTATACGTTGACTGTACGCGACACACGCGATGAAAGCAGCCCTCGACAACAACGTGCGTACACCACACTGTCTTCCGCAAAGGGGGGGGGGGTGTGCTGAGGGAGTCAACGACCGCGGGGGCTGTCGGGCTGCCTTCACTCCCCCTCTCAGCAGCGTCCCGACATCCCCGTGGGTGGACCGCTGAATATCCAAACTCACCACCCACCCCTGGAGCAGTGCCTCTCCATTACTCCAACGCGGCACACACCACACACACGCCACGTCAACGTCGGGCTCTGAAACGGCTCCCCCTCTTCTGGTCTACGCATTCAGGGCCACAAACAGCATCACAGACAAGCTGGCCACTGCACCTGTGAGCAGTACGGACGCGCGGTGCACACCACCCGCACCATTGCCACGAGCAGTGTTCTTATCGTTGCGGTCGTTGAATTCAATGGCCGCCTTCACGTTGCCCTGGCACACCTCAACGTACGGCGGGCACGTGATGTAGCCACCACTCTCGAAACTGTCGCTGATGTTATCCAAGTACATCTTCTGGTGGGGTGTGCAGTTCACATAAGCGCTGCTCCCCTTCACCTGGACGCTGTACGTCTGGGTAGCGGTGTCACACCTGACGTTGGCACACATGCCGGCGTAAGTGCCGGGTGCAGCGACGCTCCCCTTCGGCGCGAATGCCCCATCAATGCAACGCGCTGCATCAGAAAACACGTTGAAGTTTTCCATATCCACCAATGCCGTCGTGGGGTCCTGGTTGCAGGCACCGTCGCCATAGTCGATGACAGTGGGGCAGTAGTCCAGAGAAGGGGATAAGCCCGCGAGGCGGTCGTCGGTGAAATATTGGAAGTACGACGGCACTGTCTCAGCGTAAGAGTCGAAACCGCATCCCCCGACGTCTAGACGATCGGAGGTACAGCGATAGTCTGCATTCGTGTCGTTGCAGAACATCTGCGGCCACCGCGTGATGTTCTTCTCCATGCACTTCTTCTTCAGAAAGTCACAGCCCGCCTTGTGGCCCCACGGCAGCACCTCCGCCTTGCTGAAGTCCGCCTTGTAGAAGCCCATGTCCTCGAAGATGGCCATCGTCAGCGCACTGTAGTAGCCGGCGCTGCTCGCAGCCTCCATGAGCTCGTCCTTGGCGTTGCGCCCTTTCAGGTGCGAGCCTGCAAACTCACCGAAATCTTGGTTTTCGAGCTCCACGTACTCCAGGGTGTCACAGCCGTACTGCTCGCGTGCTTTCGCCGCCGTGTTGTTGCCCTTGATCACGGGAACAGTGGAGGGCTTGTCTCGAACACCCGTGGCGTGCTGCATGATGCCGGTTTGGTTGAAGAAGTACTTGCTGAACCCCAGCGCATGCGCCATCTCGTGCGCGACCGCGCGCGTGGTAGCCTGGTCGTAGCGGGACACGATATTCGCTGGGGGAACGTTGATCACACCCACGGCGGGATGTTTGTCTGCAAACACCTGGCAAGTCACCGCCCATGCGAACAAACCACCTTTTCTTGGACCTGAAGCAACGTACAACACAAAGTCCGTGTTGTTGAGCCCCGTTGTGCGATGCGCTTCAGGCACCTTGAAGTGTTTACAGAGTTCATCATTCATAGATGTCACCTTCCAGTTGCCCTGCACCTGCCTCACCTTCAGGCGCTCCGTGTGCAGCCGCACCGCCTCGGGGAGGATCGAGTTCATCAGTATATCGCGCTTCTCGTCTGTGAGGATGTCATCGGCGGTGCAGGTGACAGGGACACCCTTGTAGTTATTGATCTTTTGCCCAAGGCGTGTGCAGTAGCGCTCCGGATCCGTGAGGCCCTCGGTAGAAAGGGTGATGCGCAGCTTACCCCAGTGCTCGGAGCGCACCACCTGGGGCGACGTGCTGTCAACCAGCGCATAGTCGACTTCGCCGCGCTGCGCAGTGGGGGCGGGCTCTGCTGCGACTACGGGCAGACCCACGGCAGAGAGTGTATCGAGGCGGCCGTTGTGCGGCTCTGCCAACGACCGCAGCACGCGCTGCTGTAGCTCATCGTGCATGCAGCGGTGGCCCCCAGCGGATTCACCACTGGCCTGTGCCTACACGGCGGTGGAGCCGGCAGCTAGGGCCAGGCACGCCGCCGCGGCGAGGCGCACCAGGCGCGCGGCGCCGATACGCACCTGGTGCGTGCCGCTGGTGTCCTGTGGTGCCATAGTGGCGCTGAGAGATTGCGTCTAAAAGTACGTCAGGGGGTGTCGGCGTGAGGGCGAGTGGGGAGAAGGCGCGGCACAGCGAGTATGTGCTGTGCGTGCGTGCGTGCTGGTGTGTATGTATGTGTGTATGTGTGTGTTGAGTTGAAGAGAAGCGAGTGCGTATGCGCGTGCCTGTGTCTGACGCGCAGACCAGCGGTGCAGTGGCAGACAGTAAAATAACAAAACAAAGGGACAAGAGGCAGAATATTACAGGTGAGAGGTGCCGCGGGGTGGCAAAGGCAAGCGGTCACAGGCAGGTGTAGCGGGGATGTGCGGTGAGGGCGGGAGGACGGCACACGGAGACAGAGCTCACCGCGACAATCGCTGGGGGAGCCGCCTCCAATACACCCATCTTCATCCACAGCCGTGGGGCAACTCAGGTGGTGCAACGCGAAGCGCTAGTGGCGCTGGCAGATGCGGCACCGCATAGGGGGGGGGGGGGTAGCCCGGTCGTTGACGATGCGTGAGGGCGGGCAGAGGTGCACCGCAAAAGCAGCGCACAGTCGTCAGCCAGACCAAGAAAAGGAGGGTGGGTGGGAGCACGTACAGTGAATACTCGAAGGGGCACGTTGGAAAACAGAAAAAAAACGCAGGGACACAACGCATCACAGCACCACACGGCCGCACGCGCACGGCTGGTGATCCACCAATACGGAAACAATCGCGTCTGCTATCCGCCACGCGTGCGTGTATGCGTTTGTGTGCGTGTCCGGCAGTGTAGCGGTGTCCCTGATAAGTGTCGACAGCGCACTCGCGTAAAAAGAGGAAAAAGAAGCGAGGCACAGATAAACAGCGAGGCATGTGCATTCTCCTAATCGAAGAGGACACGGAGTACGGCGTGTGTCATTGGGGGGGGGGGGAGAGGGAGGAGGAGGGCAGGGTGCTGAGTGAGCTACCCTCCGTCTCCCCCACTCCCACTCCCTCCCCCGCTCTGTTCTCTAGAGGAAAACCAGCCAGACAGCCATCTGTCAAACACACAAAGCCCACAGAGATGTGCGCTGTGAATAATAATGATAATAAAAGTGCGAACGGAGGATCACGCGTATACGAAGGGAGGGGAGGAGGCGGAGAAGAAAAAAAAGAAAAACAGCGCACGCAGAAGCCCAACAATAAAGCAAAATAAGAAATTCGCCGCCATGACTGGATGGGGAGGGGGGAGGGGGAGAGGGGAGTGGAGGAGGAGGGGGCGGGGAGGGCCGGCACACCCGCACATCCCCTCTGCAAATAGCACACACCTGCACAGCAACTACACGTCCCAATCTCCTTGCCAGCACGGGAGCACATCAAGACGGGGGTATTGCGTCACCGCCTTCTGCTTTTCCCGCAGTGCGGCTCGCTTTCCCTCGCGTGTGCGCCTGTGATGGATCCCAGAGGGGGTGGTGGGAGTGGGAAGGGGGGAGTGTGCGCGTATGTGTGAGTGGGTGGGAGGGGGGGAGGAGGAGGGGGGAGAGGGGAAAGGAAAGCACGTGATCGATCGTCTTGTGTACTAGTATCTACATCCGCAACAGTGTGGGTGAGCAGTCCTGTTTATCTATCTCTAAGCACACACACGCACACACACACACACACACAGAGGGGACAGGGAGTGCGCCAGGGGGGGTCTGGGCGCGCGATAGAAATGAGCGGATGAAAAGAAAAAAATGTGACAAACTAAAAGTACGATATGGGGAAAGAAAAAAAAACGGGTTTTGGGTAGATAAACGAGAAAAAGAAGGAAAAACGCACGGGGGGTGAACGTAGCGCCCGTCGCTCATCCAACAGGGGTTTTGAGTGTTGGTGGCTCGATCGAAGTGGGCAGAGGAGCGTGTCGATCTCACGGCGTACACAACACACGCATGCACACCCACGAAATAGTAAAAAAAAAGAGTTGCTCTCCGAGAAGATCCACAGACCAAAAAAAAAGAGAGCGCATTTAATGGGGAATCGCGGTGCAGGTGCGATGCGCGTGCGTGAGTGTGGGGCAGGGCATCAGTGGTGGTGGATCGGGTACATCCCAGGCGGAATAACGGCCGCACCTACACCCACTGCAGGTCAGTTACCCCCTCAACCGCTGCACTCACAAGGTGTGCTACGCCCTCTCCACGCACTACGATCTAGCGCCCGCATTCCCATTTTAGTTACGCAGGGGTCCACATCGCAGACACCAGCACACAGTCGCGTGGCCTGGCGGTGTTCTCGTCGGGGTGGGTCACATCCGCACGGCACTCCATTCTCAGTTCAGCACCGCGACAGCAGCCACCCCTCCAACGGCAAAGGATCATCGTGCAGCGAACAGGGGGAGAGGGACGCCGCATAGACCCAACGCAGAGTGTGCGTGTGTGTCTCTGTGTGTGTGTGCGCGCGCAAAGCATGCGGCACGCCATCCTTCAGCCTTCCGGGCGTTGACATCAGTTATTCGGTAGTGACACAAAACACCGAGACCTGCCCATGGTGACATGTGTGCACCGCCCTTACGCTTCTGGAGTGCGGGGGTCTGTGATAGTGCGAGCGTGGCGTCCTCGAGGGCTATCTTTGGCTTTCAAAACCGTGAATACATTTGGGAGGTGGAGGAGACTGGCAGGATAAAACGCCAACGACGCTGTCCGTACCTCGTATCAGCAGCAGTCCCCGGTAGCCACAAGGGCTGTCATGATGGCTACTGCTTCCACCTTTCTTCGCCATAGTCAGACACGTGCACCGAGGAAAAAAAGAAGAAAAACAGTGCAATAGCGGTGAATGCTGCAGGCAGCGAGGTACATGCACGAGCGAATTGAGCCGCACCGTTGCCAAGGGAGATGTCATGCTTCCCCTCGAAATCGC
The DNA here is from genome assembly GCF_017918235.1 of Porcisia hertigi. Taxonomy (NCBI): domain Eukaryota; phylum Euglenozoa; class Kinetoplastea; order Trypanosomatida; family Trypanosomatidae; genus Porcisia; species Porcisia hertigi. Next base: position 43,094 of record NW_027150703.1, read on the forward strand.
GAGCGCCCCGGATATTC
>NW_027150680.1:0-4591 GCF_017918235.1 Porcisia hertigi
TGGGTGACCCGCGGATGGATTTCCAATACTGGAATCCGGAAATGTGATACTGCGATGCCGCTGGGTGACCCGCGGATGGATTTCCAATACTGGAATCCGAAAATGTGATACTGCAATGCCGCTGGGTGACCCGCGGATGGATTTCCAATACTGGAATCCGGAAATGTGATACTGCGATGCCGCTGGGTGACCCGCGGATGGATTTCCAATACTGGAATCCGAAAATGTGATACTGCAATGCCGCTGGGTGACCCGCGGATGGATTTCCAATACTGGAATCCGAAAATGTGATACTGCAATGCCGCTGGGTGACCCGCGGGTGGATTTCCAATACTGGAATCCGAAAATGTGATACTGCAATGCCGCTGGGTGACCCGCGGATGGATTTCCAATACTGGAATCCGAAAATGTGATACTGCGATGCCGCTGGGTGACCCGCGGATGGATTTCCAATACTGGAATCCGAAAATGTGATACTGCAATGCCGCTGGGTGACCCGCGGATGGATTTCCAATACTGGAATCCGAAAATGTAATACTGCAATGCCGCTGGGTGACCCGCGGATGGATTTCCAATACTGGAATCCGAAAATGTGATACTGCAATGCCGCTGGGTGACCCGCGGGTGGATTTCCAATACTGGAATCCAAAAATGTGATACTGCGATGCCGCTGGGTGACCCGCGGGTGGATTTCCAATACTGGATTCCGAAAATGTGATACTGCGATGCCGCTGGGTGACCCGCGGGTGGATTTCCAATACTGGAATCCGAAAATGTGATACTGCGATGCCGCTGGGTGACCCGCGGATGGATTTCCAATACTGGAATCCGGAAATGTGATACTGCGATGCCGCTGGGTGACCCGCGGATGGATTTCCAATACTGGAATCCGAAAATGTGATACTGCAATGCCGCTGGGTGACCCGCGGATGGATTTCCAATACTGGAATCCGGAAATGTGATACTGCGATGCCGCTGGGTGACCCGCGGATGGATTTCCAATACTGGAATTCCGAAAATGTAATACTGCAATGCCGCTGGGTGACCCGCGGATGGATTTCCAATACTGGAATCCGAAAATGTGATACTGCAATGCCGCTGGGTGACCCGCGGATGGATTTCCAATACTGGAATCCGGAAATGTGATACTGCGATGCCGCTGGGTGACCCGCGGATGGATTTCCAATACTGGATTCCGAAAATGTGATACTGCAATGCCGCTGGGTGACCCGCGGATGGATTTCCAATACTGGATTCCGAAAATGTAATACTGCAATGCCGCTGGGTGACCCGCGGGTGGATTTCCAATACTGGATTCCGAAAATGTAATACTGCAATGCCGCTGGGTGACCCGCGGGTGGATTTCCAATACTGGAATCCGAAAATGTAATACTGCAATGCCGCTGGGTGACCCGCGGATGGATTTCCAATACTGGAATCCGAAAATGTGATACTGCGATGCCGCTGGGTGACCCGCGGATGGATTTCCAATACTGGATTCCGAAAATGTGATACTGCAATGCCGCTGGGTGACCCGCGGATGGATTTCCAATACTGGAATCCGAAAATGTGATACTGCAATGCCGCTGGGTGACCCGCGGGTGGATTTCCAATACTGGAATCCGAAAATGTGATACTGCGATGCCGCTGGGTGACCCGCGGATGGATTTCCAATACTGGATTCCGAAAATGTAATACTGCAATGCCGCTGGGTGACCCGCGGATGGATTTCCAATACTGGAATCCGAAAATGTAATACTGCAATGCCGCTGGGTGACCCGCGGATGGATTTCCAATACTGGAATCCGAAAATGTGATACTGCGATGCCGCTGGGTGACCCGCGGGTGGATTTCCAATACTGGAATCCGAAAATGTAATACTGCAATGCCGCTGGGTGACCCGCGGGTGGATTTCCAATACTGGAATTCCGAAAATGTGATACTGCGATGCCGCTGGGTGACCCGCGGGTGGATTTCCAATACTGGAATCCAAAAATGTGATACTGCGATGCCGCTGGGTGACCCGCGGGTGGATTTCCAATACTGGAATCCAAAAATGTGATACTGCGATGCTGCTGGGTGACCCGCGGGTGGATTTCCAATACTGGAATCCGAAAATGTGATACTGCGATGCCGCTGGGTGACCCGCGGGTGGATTTCCAATACTGGAATCCGAAAATGTGATACTGCGATGCCGCTGGGTGACCCGCGGATGGATTTCCAATACTGGAATCCGGAAATGTGATACTGCGATGCCGCTGGGTGACCCGCGGATGGATTTCCAATACTGGAATCCGAAAATGTGATACTGCGATGCCGCTGGGTGACCCGCGGGTGGATTTCCAATACTGGAATCCGAAAATGTGATACTGCGATGCCGCTGGGTGACCCGCGGGTGGATTTCCAATACTGGAATCCAAAAATGTGATACTGCGATGCCGCTGGGTGACCCGCGGGTGGATTTCCAATACTGGAATCCAAAAATGTGATACTGCGATGCCGCTGGGTGACCCGCGGGTGGATTTCCAATACTGGAATCCGAAAATGTGATACTGCGATGCCGCTGGGTGACCCGCGGGTGGATTTCCAATACTGGAATCCGAAAATGTGATACTGCGATGCCGCTGGGTGACCCGCGGGTGGATTTCCAATACTGGAATCCGAAAATGTGATACTGCGATGCCGCTGGGTGACCCGCGGATGGATTTCCAATACTGGAATCCGAAAATGTGATACTGCGATGCCGCTGGGTGACCCGCGGATGGATTTCCAATACTGGAATCCGAAAATGTGATACTGCAATGCCGCTGGGTGACCCGCGGATGGATTTCCAATACTGGAATCCGAAAATGTGATACTGCGATGCCGCTGGGTGACCCGCGGATGGATTTCCAATACTGGAATCCGAAAATGTGATACTGCAATGCCGCTGGGTGACCCGCGGGTGGATTTCCAATACTGGAATCCGAAAATGTAATACTGCAATGCCGCTGGGTGACCCGCGGGTGGATTTCCAATACTGGATTCCGAAAATGTGATACTGCGATGCCGCTGGGTGACCCGCGGGTGGATTTCCAATACTGGAATCCGAAAAAGTAATACTGCAATGCCGCTGGGTGACCCGCGGGTGGATTTCCAATACTGGAATCCGGAAATGTGATACTGCGATGCCGCTGGGTGACCCGCGGATGGATTTCCAATACTGGAATCCGAAAATGTGATACTGCGATGCCGCTGGGTGACCCGCGGATGGATTTCCAATACTGGAATCCGAAAATGTGATACTGCAATGCCGCTGGGTGACCCGCGGGTGGATTTCCAATACTGGATTCCGAAAATGTAATACTGCAATGCCGCTGGGTGACCCGCGGATGGATTTCCAATACTGGAATTCCGAAAATGTAATACTGCAATGCTGCTGGGTGACCCGCGGATGGATTTCCAATACTGGATTCCGAAAATGTAATACTGCAATGCCGCTGGGTGACCCGCGGGTGGATTTCCAATACTGGAATTCCGAAAATGTGATACTGCAATGCCGCTGGGTGACCCGCGGGTGGATTTCCAATACTGGAATCCGAAAATGTGATACTGCGATGCCGCTGGGTGACCCGCGGGTGGATTTCCAATACTGGAATCCGGAAATGTGATACTGCAATGCCGCTGGGTGACCCGCGGGTGGATTTCCAATACTGGAATCCAAAAATGTGATACTGCGATGCCGCTGGGTGACCCGCGGGTGGATTTCCAATACTGGAATTCAAGAATGTGATACTGCAATGCTGCTGGGTGACCCGCGGGTGGATTTCCAATACTGGAATTCAAAAATGTGATACTGCGATGCCGCTGGGTGACCCGCGGGTGGATTTCCAATACTGGAATTCAAAAATGTGATACTGCGATGCCGCTGGGTGACCCGCGGGTGGATTTCCAATACTGGAATCCAAAAATGTGATACTGCAATGCCGCTGGGTGACCCGCGGGTGGATTTCCAATACTGGAATTCCGAAAATGTGATACTGCGATGCTGCTGGGTGACCCGCGGATGGATTTCCAATACTGGATTCCAAAAATGTAATACTGCAATGCCGCTGGGTGACCCGCGGATGGATTTCCAATACTGGAATTCAAGAATGTGATACTGCAATGCTGCTGGGTGACCCGCGGGTGGATTTCAAATACTGGATTTCAAGAATGTAATACTGCGATGCTGCTGGGTGACCCGCGGGTGGATTTCCAATACTGGATTTCAAGAATGTAATACTGCAATGCCGCTGGGTGACCCGCGGATGGATTTCCAATACTGGAATCCAAAAATGTGATACTGCAATGCTGCTGGGTGACCCGCGGGTGGATTTCCAATACTGGATTCCAAAAATGTGATACTGCAATGCCGCTGGGTGACCCGCGGGTGGATTTCCAATACTGGATTCCGAAAATGTAATACTGCAATGCCGCTGGGTGACCCGCGGGTGGATTTCCAATACTGGATTCCGAAAATGTGATACTGCAATGCTGCTGGGTGACCCGCGGGTGGATTTCAAATACTGGAATCCAAAAATGTAATACTGCAATGCCGCTGGGTGACCCG
>NW_027150704.1:0-15084 GCF_017918235.1 Porcisia hertigi
ATTGGCGACTGAGCGAGTACGTCACACACACGCGATATCGGAGAACAAATATATATATAAATAGATACCACGCCAATCTTGCACCTATTCCCCTCGCCGCCTTCAACGGAGTGCACCCCGCACCAGCACACCACAACTCTGCGTCCTCCCCAACACCAGAACAGGGGTGAGGCAGGGGGGGGGGGGAGAGGAACAGCAGCGAATACATGGAAAGAAAGAATAGTTACGAGCAAAGAGAGAGAGAGAGAGAGAGATGTCCTACACTACTTATGCAGTTATATTTATATTTATATATATCCTATGGGCGGAGCGGTGGGTCCACATGGCGTGGGAGTGGGACCTTGCACACAGAGAGCCGTCGCCGCTCACGCTCCGCTGCCTGTGTTGTAGATTCGTCTGCTGCACGCAAGCAGCAGCCACACTATCGCAGGAAACTACGCACACCCAAGCAACGCGCAGCCTATTCCCAATCAGTGCTAGTGTGCGATGACCGTTTGAGGATCAGCCACACAGCAGCAGACATGGGGTGCGCATGGTCGGTGGTCGTGCAGGGCCACAAACTGCTGCTCACCGGGCAGTGGTATACATGACTGTCCCCTGCCTCCCTCGCTATCGCAGACTACCGTCACTCCCACCATCGACACGCATCCCTTTCCCCGTCGCACCACAGCCTTGCGCCACACACTTGGCACACACAACAGATGAGAAGAAGGGAGGGAACAAGGGATCTCTGGCGGCAGCACGAACACCCACCGCAACGGCACAAACAACAGAGCAGCCGCCGAATAGAGCCATGAGCTCTCAGAAAACGATTTGGCTTCAGGGAGAGGGTTCCGTGGGTGCAGAAGAGGTTGGGGACGGCGACTCAGATGCCAAAGGCGCTGATGACGAGAGCGACGGAACACAGGCATTGACCGTCGCACACGCTGAGTCGGTGACGGTGGCATCGACCAGTACATGGGACGATACCCACGTCACCGGCACACACCCGCAAAATTCGTTGCCGGTGAGTACAAGGTAAAGAAGTGTCGGAAGCTTGCCCCACGCACCAGGTAGCGGCCCGGTCAGTGAGTTGTCCGTCAGCGTGAGCCTCGACAACGACCGCATGGATGCCCACTCCGCCGGAAGGGTGCCAGTCAGATCGTTCTGGTCCAAGAAAAGATACGCCAAACTCCTCATGCTCCCCCAACCCACCGGTAGCGGGCCTGAAAGTGAGTTGTTTCTCAACGCGAGGAGCTCAAGAGACTTCATGGAGGTCCACTCAACAGGAAGGGTGCCAGAGAGCTCATTACTGCTCAAGAACAGCTTCCGCGCCGCCGTTATGTTGCCCCACTCCACCGGAAGAACACCATTCAGCAAGTTGCTCTCCAGATCCAGCTCCTCCAGACCGCTCATGCTCCCCCAACCCACCGGTAGCGGGCCTGATAGTGAGTTGTTTCTCAACGCGAGTAGCTCAAGAGACTTCATGGAGGTCCACTCAACAGGAAGGGTGCCAGAGAGCTCATTACTGCTCAAGAACAGCTTCCGCGCCGCCGTTATGTTGCCCCACTCCGGCGGAAGAACACCATTCAGCAAGTTGCTCTCCAGATCCAGCTCCTCCAGACCGCTCATGCTCCCCCACGACACCGGCAGCGGGCCTGATAGTGAGTTGTTTCTCAACGCGAGGAGCTCAAGAGACTTCATGGAGGTCCACTCAACAGGAAGGGTGCCGGAAAGCTTATTGTTGCTCATGCGAATCTTGCCCAGTGCCTTCATCCTCCCCCACTCCGCTGGCAGTGTACCATCCAGCGAGTTGCTGCTCAAGTCCAGTTCCTCCAGACCGCTCATACTCCCCCACGACACCGGCAGCGGGCCGCCTATAGAGTTCCTGGTGAGCATCAGCGTCGCCAGCGACTTCATCGAGACCCACTCCGCAGGGAGGGTGCCGGAAAGCTCATTGGAATGTAGATGAAGCGTCTTCAGTGCCGACATGCTCCCCCACTCCGCTGGCAGTGTACCATCCAGCGAGTTGCTGCTCAAGTCCAGTTCCTCCAGACCGCTCATGCTTCCCCACGACACCGGTAGTGGTCCCGTCAGTAAGTTCTGCACAAGTACCAGCGTCGTCAGCGACTTCATCGAGCCCCATTCGACAGGGAGGATGCCGGACAGCCGGTTGCTGTCCAGGAAAATCTCGCTCAATGCCGGCATGCTTCCCCATTCGACAGGAAGGGTGCCAGACAGCAGGTTCATGCCCAGGTAAACCCTGCTCAATGCCGGCATGCCCCTTCCCCACTCGGAGGGCAGCGCTCCTGACAAAAAATTCACATTCAGCGTGAGCGTCGTCAGCGACTTCATGGAAGCCCACCCCGCAGGGAGGATGCCGGACAGCTGGTTCCTGTCCATCTTAATTGTCGCCAACGCTGTCATGTTGCCCCACTTAGCAGGAAGGGTGCCGAACAGCAGGTTCATGCCCAGGTAAGCCTTGCTCAATGCCGGCATGCCCCTTCCCCACTCGGAGGGCAGCGCTCCTGACAAAAAATTCCCATTCAGCGTGAGCGTCGTCAGCGACTTCATGGAGGCCCACCCCGCAGGGAGGATGCCGGACAGCGCATTCGTGGCCATGCCCATTTCTCTCAGTGCGGTCATGCTTCCCCATTCGGCTGGAAGTCGGCCCGAGAGCCCGTTTTCACACAAATCCAGAAGCTCCAGACCGCCCATGGCCCCCCAGGCCGCCGGTAGCGGGCCGGAGATCGAGTTCTTGGCGAGCACCAGCGACTTCAGCGATTTCAGGCTGCCCCATTCCGCAGGAAGACTGGAAGACAGTTGGTTCCTGTCCAACGCAACATGCATCAGATTCTCCATGCTCCCCCACGCCGCCGGCAGCGGGCCCTCTATCGAGTTCTTCACCAACATGAGCGCCCGCAGCGGCTTCATGGAACCCCACTCGTCAGGCAGTGTCCCAGAAAGTTTATTCCTGCTCAAGTACAGCTTCCGCACTGCCGGCATGCTGCCCCACTCCGCAGGAAGAGTACCATTCAGGGAGTTGCTCTCCAGATCCAGCTCTCTCAGAGCGCTCATGCTACCCCACGCCGTTGGGAGCGGGCCCTCTATCGAATTCTTGGTGAGGATCAGCGACTTCAAAGACTTCATAGAGCCCCACTTCGCGGGAAGAGTGCCGGAAAGCCTATTCGTGAACATGTGAAGCGTCCTCAGTGCAGGCATGTTGCCCCACTCCGCTGGCAGTGTACCGGACAGCGAGTTGCTGCTCAAGTCCAGTTCCTCCAGAGCACTCATGCCAGCGCACGTCGCGGGTGAAGGTTCGCAGAGTGCGTTCTTTTCGAGCGAACGCCTCATCCCCGACTGCATTGAAGCCCAATCCTGCGGAGGTTTGCCAGAGAGCTTATCACTGTCCGTGACCATCAGACCTTCCGATGCTGAAGGGCCACCCCACGACGCGGGCAGACTGCCCTGCAGTTTGTTACCCCCCAGGTCCAGCACCCGCAGCTGCGTGAGGCGCGACCAGCTCTCCGGCAGCGTTCCCGTCAGCGACGAGCCGTGATTGGCCACGCGCAGCTCGCGCACCATCACCTGCGACCCGTTAATGTCCTTACTCAGCTCCGGCAGCGTCACACCGGACCCCAGCTCCTGCCTTGACAGATCCACATTCACCGTGGTGTCGTTCACGCAGCTCACACCGCGCCACGCACAGAAGTCTACCCCGGCCCATGCGGACCTCAGCGCTGCCGAGCTCATCGAAAAGCCGCGAAGGAACTTGAGGGTGTTCGACTGCGCCACGCTCAACACGCCACTACCACGGCAAGCGTTCGTAGCCGCACAGTTTGGCGCCTTCACCACTCTGTCTGCCTTCACGTCCATATGAGACCACGACGCAGGCACGCAACCGCAGAAGGCGTTATCGTTCAGCAATATAAACGTCTCGGTCGGCAGCAAGCCCCACGACGCGGGCAGTGAGCCGCTGAGCTGGTTAGAAAACAAGGAGAGCTGTGACAGTGAACTCAGGCCGCTCCACTCAGCAGGCAAACTGCCTGACAGCGCATTGCCACCGAGGAGGACAGACGAGAGAGACGTCATGCTGCTCCACTCCGCAGGCAGAGGCCCTGACAGCAAATTCTTACCGAGTGAGAGAGTAGTGAGGCTCTTCATTGTCCTCCACTCCACAGGCAGCGTGCCGTAGAGCATATTCTCAGCGAGCGTCAGCGTCATAATCGTGTTCATATTGCCCCACTCCGCAGGCAAACTGCCTGACAGCGCATTGCCACCGAGGAGGACAGACGAGAGAGACGTCATGCTGCTCCACTCCACAGGGAGCGGCCCTGACAGCATATTCTTACCGAGTGAGAGAGTAGTGAGGCTCTTCATCGTCCTCCACTCCACAGGCAGCGTGCCGTGGAGCATATTCTCAGCGAGCGTCAGCGTCATGACCGTGCTCATATTGCCCCACTCCGCAGGCAGCGTGCCCGTGAGCGAGTTGGCCCATAAACTCAGCGTCTTGATCGACCCCATCCCTGCCCACTCCACGGGGAGAGTGCCGTTCAGTGAGTTCCCGTATAAAGCCAACGTCCTCAGCGAGCTCATATCCGCCCACACAGCCGGCAGCGGCCCACTGAGGCGGTTGTCGCTCACATACACCTCTGAGAGCGTCGTCATGCTCCCCCACGACGCGGGCAGACTGCCCTGCAGTTTGTTACCCCCCAGGTCTATCACCTGCAGCTGTGTGAGGCGGGACCAGCTCTCCGGCAGCGTACCCGTCAACAAAGAGCCCTGGTTCACCACACGCAGCTCACGCACCATCACCTGCGACCCGTTAACGTCCTCACTCAGCTCCAGCAGCGTCACACCGGACCTCAACCACTGTCCCGAGAGATCCACATTCACCGTGGTGTCGTCCAGGCAGCTCACACCGCGCCACGCACAGAAGTCTACCCCGGCCCATGCGGACCTCAGCGCAGCCGAGCTCATCGAAAAGCCGCGAAGGAACTTGAGGGTGTTCGACTGCGCCACGCTCAACACGCCACTACCACGGCAAGCGTTCGTAGTCTCGCAGTCTGGTTCCACCAGATCACCGCCCACCTCCAGATTCACGCGAGACCACGACGCAGGCACGCAACCGCAGAAGGCGTTATCGTTCAGCAATATAAACGTCCCGGTCGGCAGCGAGCCCCACGACGCGGGCAGTGAGCCGCTCAGATCGCTCCGGAGCAGAGAAAGCAGCGTCAGTGAGCTCAGGGCGCTCCACTCCGCAGGCAAACTGCCTGACAGCGCATTGTCACCGAGGAGGACAGTCGAGAGAGACGTCATGCTGCTCCACTCTGCAGGGAGCGGGCCAGAGAGCGCGTTGGCCCAGAGGCTCAGCATCTTGAGAGACCTCATCTTTGCCCACGCGGCAGGCAGTGCACCGGTGAGAGTGTTTTCACACAGCAGCAAAGACCTCAGCGAGCGCATTCTCGCCCACGCGGGTGGCAGCGGCCCACTCAGGCGGTTTTTGCTCAGGGACACCTCCTGCAGCGACGTCATCCGGCCCCACGCCGCGGGAAGCCTACCAATCAGCCCGTTACCCTGGAGGTCCAGCACTCGCAGCTGCGTCAGGCGCCACCAGCTTCCTGGCAATGTCCCTCTCAGGGACAAGCCACGGTTAGCAACGCGCAGCTCCCGCACCATCACCTGCGAGCCGTTAATGTCCTCACTGAGCTTTGTCAGCGTTACACCAAGGCCCAGCGACTGCCTCGAGAGGTCCACATTCACCGTGGTCGCGTCCGGGCAGCTCACACCGCGCCACCCGCAGAAGTCCGTCCCAGTCCACGCAGACTGCAGCTTAGTGGCGCCACTCAAGAACTCCTTGAGAAACCTCTCCGTGTGGGTCTGCTGCTCAGCCGTGAAGTCATTCGTCGTGACGGCGTGCGCCCCCTGCATGTAGTGCACCACACACAGCAGCAACAGCGTCACCGCCGCGGCGATGATGCGACGGGGTGTGCCGTGCATGTGCGCCGTCAGGGAGTGAAAATAGGCGTACGGCGGAGCGAGTGGGGGAAGGGGGAATGGGAGGGGCAGCCTGGCGGGTACGGCAGGGAGGTGGACGGCGTCGAGGATAACGTGACAGGGACGGGCGGGGGGGAAGAACACGCGGCACTCCACCAAAGACGAAATCAATCCAAACACACACACGCACGTCGGTCGCGTCACTCTTTGCTGGGCGCGTGTTATCACTGCAAAATTGTAGAGGACGTCGACAAAAACAAATAAAAAATGTCACTGAGTAAAAAAAGGAGGGGAAGGGAGGGGAGTGGGGTGGAGGGGGGGTGAATGGATTATGGATAACGCCGGTACAGGTCAAACACACACACAAAAAAGAGAATAAACAAATATCTGAGTTTCCACAACAACACGTCACACGAAAACAAGAGACACACGACTGCAGGAGGGGGAGTAGGGGGAGTAGTGGGGAAGGGGGAAGCAGCGCCACCGTCTTTTAAAGCTGCACCCTGAGTACAGTTAACGAGTGTGAGCCGTTAATTTAGAAACAAAAGGAGAACAGAAAAAAATGCAGGAACACACACGGAGAAAAAACAAAACAGCGAGACCACCGTCGTGCAGGGAAGGGGGAGGGGGGCAGGGAGGGGGGGAAGCTGTGTTGCAGAATAAGAGACTGAAGAGCCGCGAGGACACACACCCACACACACAGAATGACGACCAGGCCGTGCACGTCGTCCTTTTACCTTTTTATGATGTGTGCCTGTGCAGTCGTTGTTGGGGTTGTACTTCAGTGTCTGTGCACGGGCGTCGGTGATTCCTTTGTATATTTACTTGGGTTTATGCAGTCCGTACCCGCCGTGTATGACCCCCACTCGATTCACGGTGAAGCTTCACCGCCTGGCGGTGGTGTCACCCCTTTTCCCCACTCTTGTGTGTGTGCTCACCTTGAGAAGGGGAGCGACGTAGAGGAGAGGAGTGAAGGGAAAACAAAAGAGAGTGTGTGGGGGCTCCGACAGTGGGGGTGGGTGGGTGGACCCTCGTCTGATCTCCTGCGCTTTCTCCGCTCTCCTGCGTTGTGTGTCACACACACAGACACTCGATGACAGCGGAGACGGTGCAAAGGAGCGGGTGAAGGGGTGAACAAAAACACAAATGGGTGTCTTCAGAGGAGCGCACACGTCTGACAGTCGATGATGGCGGTATGAAGAAAATCACAGCGTGTGTGTCTGTGTGTGTGTGTGTGTGTGTGGGAGACACGAGCAGAAAGAGTGCAAAAAGTGACCATGGTGAAGCGGTTCTCGTGCAACGCGGATTATCGCAGCCACACATCAGACATGCGTGCACGCACAGGGGAGGTGACACACAGCCGCGCATAGGGCGGGATCTCCAGGGTGAGGAAGGGGCGGGTGAATGCACATGTGCTACCCACGTCTGTCGCACTGAGACGCGTCCATTGTCACCGCCGCACAAACATTACGGCACCGCCACCAAACATCTCCGCGCCCAGCAGCAGCGGGCCCACTGCGCATGCCCCGGTGGAGTAGCGAGCAGCGGTGAGACTAGCAGGTCGCCCACAGACAGATGAGTGCAACACAGGTTGACGTACAGAGAAGCCCTACACTTGCGTGCCTCCTACACCACTTATCGCCCACCCTCCACCACAGCAGCCTCCCCGCACCGCTGTCCAATCCACACCCTCCCCCAGCCACAGCAGCACGCACACGGGGTAGACGTGGGTGGGACAGTGACCGATGGGCGGTATGAGGGCCAGCCATGCGGGAGGGGTGGCACGGAAGTGCAACAGCACAGCGGCTACACCCGACACGAGGCACTCGGAGCATTGTGCGCCGGGTGGCAGACAGGTACGCGAGCAGCTATCGGCAAGGAGAGGGAGGAGGATGGCGGATGGGGGAGGGGATCACCCTGCCCGTCAGTGATGGCCATGCACATTGCCCTTTCTGGAGTCCTCGTGAATATATGTTTTTTTTTTTACCGTGGTTCACTCCGCCCCCTCTCTCTCTGTGCGCCTGCCCTTCTCCATCAACCCCGCACAAACATACACTGAGACTGGCACGACGGGGGTCACACGCCACGGCACAGGGAGACAGAGAGGGAAGACCACCATACGCAGCGAGCGAGCCCGCATAAAATATGGGAAGAAGACACGAACGTCACAACACACAAAAACAGGAAAAAAAAACGAAGAAGGGAAGAAGGGAGGGAGAGAGGGGGGTACGAAACTTCGCCATGATGCACACTCGTGTGTGCCTCACTCCCGCATAAACCACACATTGCATGGCCGCGTACTGTAGAGTAACGCTAAACATTAAAGAAAGAAACAGCGAGCAACGAGAAAACGCCGTCACTGACACAAAGACAGAAGAAACACACACACACACACACACACACACACACATGCACATGCACATGCTCACAGGTACCGTACACATCTGTGACACACTAAGTGAGACGCGAATACGCACGCTGCACACTCTACACACGCACGTGCGTGTCACAGACGCACATGTAGCACACAAACGCATGCCATTTCTATCTTACACCGATTCCCCCCTTCACAGAGGGCACCCAGAACCGGCACACCACAACTCGGCACCCTCCCCAAAACCAGAGAATGGGGGGGGAGGAGAGGGGAGAGGAGAGGAGAGGAGCAACTGCACCGAATACGTGAAAAAGAAGAATATTTACAAGCACAGGGAGAGAGAGAGAGATGTACTACGCTAATTATGCAATTATATATATTCATATCTATCCCACAGGTGCAACAGTGGCTGCAGAGCGCGTGTGTGCGCGTGTGGTGGTACACAGCTGCCCCGCAACATCGACACAGTGCCAACCGCAGCACGGGTGCAGTGCGTCAATGACAGTGGCCAATCTCACCAAGCACCACTAAGTGTCTGTCAAGCTCCTTAGAGAAGAGTTGGATGGAGCGGTGGAGGACTTCAGGAACTCATGCCAAAGGGGTACAGACGTTGGCTGCGACACACGTGGAGACGGCAACGCGAGCATCCACGTGTGCACTGAAAGATGACCACGAGGCCGGCACACACCCACAGAAGGCGTTGTCAGCCAGGTACACAAGCGCTCGCGAGGGAAGAGACCCCCACGCCGAGGGAAGCGGTCCAGACAGTAGGTTGCCCCTCATCGTCAGTGTTGTCAGCGACGTCATCGACGCCCACTCAGGTGGAAGGGTCCCTGACAGCTGATTCGCGTCCAGATACATCCTGGTCAACGCCGTCATGCCGCCCCAGGCAGCGGGCAGGGTGCCGGACAGCGAGTTTCTCCCTAAATCGAGCCACTTTAGCCTTTTCATACCGCTCCACGACGCCGGTAGCGGGCCGACGAGCAAGTTACTCCTGATCGCCAGCCGTGTCAGCGACGTCATCGACGCCCACTCAAGTGGAAGGGTCCCTGACAGCTGATTCGCGTCCATTTCAATGGTGGTTAGTGCCGTCATGCCGCCCCACGCAGCTGGAAGCGTGCCACTCAGGGAGTTGCGCGTCAAGTCCAGCTCCTCCATCCCGGTCATCCCTCCCCACTCCACCGGCAATTGTCCAGACAGGGAGTTTTCCATCACCGAGAACCTCCTCAGCGACGTCATGGAAACCCACGCCGCAGGAAGGGTGCCCGAGAGCGTATTCAACTGCAGGTACAGCTTGGTCAACGCCGTCATGCCGCCCCAGGCAGCGGGCAGGGTGCCGGACAGCGAGTTTCTCCCTAAATCGAGCCACTTCAGCCTCTTCATACCGCCCCACGACGCCGGTAGCGGTCCCGACAGTGCGTTCTCAGACAACATTACCTTGACAACAGACGTCATGGACGCCCACTCCGCAGGCAAACTCCCAGACAGCCTATTCGTCGCCATCTGAAGGCCAGCGAGGGCTGTCAAGTTCCCCCACGGAGCCGGAAGCGTGCCTGTCAGGCCGTTTCTATACAGATCCAGCACAAGTAGCCCGCGCATGGCACCCCATGCCGCCGGTAGAGGCCCTGAGAGGGAGTTTTCCATCAGCGTGAGCCACTTCAGCGACTTCATGGAACCCCATTTTACGGGGAGGGTGCCAGATAGCCGATTCATGTCAAGATGAACTGACATCAACGCCGTCATCTCACCCCACGACGACGGTAGGCTGCCATCCAGATCATTGCCCCGCAGGTCCAGCACCCGCAGCTGTGTGAGGCGTGACCAGCTCTCCGGCAGCGTGCCACTCAGCAAAAAGCCGTGGTTCACCACGCGCAGCTCTCGCACCATCACCTGCGACCCGTTAACGTCGGCAGCGAGCTCGGGGAGCAACACGGTAGACTCCAGTGTATGCGCAGGCAGATTCACAATCACCGTGATGGGGTCTCGGCAGCTCACACCAGACCACCCACAGAAGTCCGTCCCCGTCCACGCCGACTGCAGCGCAGTGGACTGAGTGGAAAAACTGTGAAGAAACTTCAGCGTATTCGACTGCGCCACGCTCAGCACGTCGGCGCCTTTGCAGCCGTTGCTGGTCGCACAGCCTGCCGACTTCACCGACTCATCGGCGGCCACACCCAGTGAGGACCACGACGCAGGAATACAGCCACATAATACATTGCTTTTCAGGGAGACAGACGCCCCCACCGGGAGCGAGCCCCATGACACGGGCAGCGAGCCGCGTAGATCGTTCTCGGCAAGCCACATCACAGACAATGAGCTCATGCCGCTCCACTCTGCAGGCAGCGTGCCGAATAGGGCATTTCTATCAAGCCGCAGGTAAGTCAGTGCTGTCATGCTGCTCCACTCTGATGGCAATGTCCCAGAAAGTGCGTTGTTATGCAGGCTCAGCGTGGTGATAGACCTCATCTCACCCCACGACGCGGGAGGAGTCCCGTAGAGCACGTTCTGGCACACCGCCACCTCCCCCACTGTCATCATGCTTGACCACGCGGGCGGCAATGATCCACTCAAGCGATTACGGCTCAGGTACACTTTGGAGATTGACGTCAGGTTGCCCCACGACGCGGGAAGAGTGCTGTACAAATCGTTGCCCTGCAAGTCTATCACCCGCAGCTGCGTCAGGCGCGACCAGCTCTCCGGCAGCGTCCCCGTCAGCAAAGAGCCCTGGCTCACCATGCGCAGCTCCCGCACCATCACCTGCGAGCCGTCCACGTCGTCGCCAAGCTCCGGCAGCGTCACAGCGGACCACAGCGTCTCCCCTGAGAGGTCCACAATCACCGTGGTGGCATCCGGGCAGCTCACTCCAGACCATCCACAGAAGTCCGTCCCAGTCCACGTCGACTGCAGCTCCGTCGCTCCGCTCAGGAACCCCTTGAGAAACCTCGCCGTGCGGGTCCGCTGCTCCGCAGTGAAGTCATTCGTCTTGGTGGCATGCGCCCCCTGCGTGTAGTGCACCACACACAGCAGCAGCAGCGTCACCGCCGCGGCGATGATGCGACGGGGTGTGCCGTGCATGTGCGCCATTCTCTCGTGTTCACTCTCCTCGCTTTTATTCCTTTCGGGAGGGAGCACCGTCCAGGGAAGGGGTGAAAATAGGCGCAGAGCGGAGGGAGTGGGAGTAGGGGAAGGGGAGGAGCGTCGGGCGGTACGGCGGCACGGAGCCGGACTGCGTCGAGGGTGACGTGAGAAGGGGGGCGGGTAAAGAGAGAAGGGGCACCACACAACGCGAAAACGACCCACTCAACCACACACACAGGCACAGGCACACAGGCACACAGGCACAGACGTCTGTCGGGTCGGTCTCCGATGTGCCCTCGTGATCCCTGAAAGTCTGCAGAGCACGTGAGACAGGAAGAAAAGCTAGAAGAAAAAATCGTACGCACCAGTGCAGGAAGAACGACGGTTGTCCTTTATTAAAGTCGTCAGAGAAACACGTCGCAGAAACAAAAGTGACACCCGAGGTTGCGGGAGAGGGGGAGGGGAGAGGAAGGGAGAGAAGGGGGATCAAAAAGGGGAAGAGTAGACGGAATAGAAGAGGAGCGTATAAAAAGGGGGGTGGAGTGGAGTTGGCGGTTTATCTCCGGCCTGCACTCGAGTACAGTGGACAACGTGAAACGTGAGAGAGGGACAATAAATAAAGGGAGAGAGAGAGCAAAAATATCGAGAAATTCAGAAACACAAAACAGACAAACACACACAGCCACGGCACTAACGTGCACAAAAGGGGAGAAGGGGAGGAAGAAGGGAGGGGGGAGTAGAGGAGGTTACGGTGCAGAGCGTAGAATAAAAAATAGCGGCGCACAATCACACACACACAGACTGGAACAGAGAGGTGGGAGGGAATAACGTGCGAGTGGCCCCTCTCTCCTTTTTTATAATGTGTGTCTGTGCAGTCGTTGCTGGAGCAGTACTTCAGTGTATGCGCACGGGCGTCGGTGACTTCTCTGTTTGTAGTATACGCCGTTGTGCAGTGCGCACCCGCCGTGTGTGACCCCCACTCGATTGACGGTGAATGTTTGTCGTCTCTCACGGTGCCGGTAAGAGGATGAAACGACGTCGAAAGACGGGATGAAGGGGGCGAGGGGAGAGGCAGGGGGGGGGAGGAGTGGAGTGGCTGCGGATGTGGGAAAGGGAGAAAGGGTCGGTGGTGGCGGGCACGTCACACTGCGGGGGAATCAGAGGATTCAGGAGAGGCAAAGGGCACTTCAAAATAGGGAATTTAAAAAAGGATGTCTTGCAAACAGCTCGCTCGTTGGATAAGTCGATGATCGGGAGACGTAAAGAGAGTCACTGGATGTGCGTGTGTGTACGGGTGTGTCGCCGGTGACGTCGGCGGCGGTAATCAACCGAGCAGTGACAAAAACGAACGCGCCCGCAAAGCAGACACACGCAGGGAAGAGAAAGAAGGAAGAAGAAGGCAAAGGAGGGAGGGCGGTTGGAGATGACAAGGATGTGTGCGTGTATGTGTGTCTGTAGGAGACTCGCCAACACCATGAGATGACGGGCCGTGGCGGGAGGAGGCAGTTGTCGTGCAACGCGAATGAGCGCAGCCGCACAGCACACATGCATGCACGCACCGGAATTATGAGAGAGAGAGACGCAGATGGGACGGGGGGGACTCCAGGGTGAGGCGAGGGTCACTGCACACGGGCCACCGACGACGTCGGCCACACTGAGGCGCGTCGAACGCCATCGCCGCACAAACAACGTAGGGGCAGTGCCACCCAACAACTCCATGCAGAGCAGCAGAGGGCCCACTGCACATGCCCCGGTGGAGTAGCGAGCAGCGGTAAGGCTAGCGGGTCGCCCGCAGACAGATGAGTGCGATACAGGTTGACCTACAGAGAAGCCCTACACCTGCGTGCCTCATACCCCACTTATCGCCCACCCTTCACCACAGCAGCCTCCCCGCACCGCAGTCGGATTCACTCTGTTTCTCCTATAGCGACACCCGCGCACATATATGGGGATGCGTCTGTGGCCGATGCGCGGTATGAGGGCCAGCCAGGCGGCAAGGGTGGCAGGGATGCGTCGCTGCACAGCCGATCACGGCGGTCAGCGGGCACATCAGGCGTGCCAGGGTTTGCAGGAGGGGTGGCCCACAGGTGCACGGGCAGCCGTTGGCAAGGGGGGGGAAGGGGGGGAGAAAAGTCATGGGGGCTCCATGTCTCTTCGGGTGGGTGGTGTCGATGCCCTTCGCCTCTGTGATGATTCTCGTGTTTGTTTTTTTGTTCTATGGTCCGCTCCGCTCTCGTTGTTTCCCCTCGATACCCTCCATCACCCCCCAACAAACGCTCGCTAGCAAGCAGGAGGCGGCACAGATGTCACGCAGACGGGCACAGACAGGAGGGCAGCGGCAGCGGCGATAATACACAGCGAGTGCGCGTGTTAAGAGTAGTAATGAAAAGAGGCCGCGAACGTCAAACAACAGAGGTGAAAGAGGGAAATCGGAGAAGGAAAGGGGAGAGGGGGGGGGGGCGAAGACACTTAGCTGGGACGGTCTCTCGTGTGCGCGCGACACACACACGCATCCACACCACGTACTGCGTCCTAAAAAGTAGTTCTTATGACAAACAACAGACGGAAAGAGAGAAGGGGAGGAAAAAGGCGCCGCCGCTGATGCAAGACACACACGCACCACACACACACACATACGGAGGCGCTCATGTTGATTTGCGGGTGTCGGCAGGTAACCGAGTGCGTGACACACGCACACCCCAAGAACACTTAGATACATCGCAGTCTCGGGTTCGTTCGCTTACGAAAAACTGCGCACCACGCACAGACACGTGAGATTCTGCGGCAGTGCAAAAAAGACAGCGGAACAGAAGAAAAAGCAGAAGGGAAGGCACGAGCTGGGGAAACGTCATCGGGAAATAGAAAAAATGAACGCACGCACATACACACGCATTCCAATGCGCTACACCTTCGAATTCACGTATACATCACTGAAAGAAAAAAAAACATCTTATTTGTGCGTGGACCGTGAGCATACGGCGCGTGTGGCGGTACACACACACCGATGGAGGGGGAGAGACTGGGGAGGGGAGGGGAGGGGGACTAAAAAAGAAATTGCCTTGTGAGGTCAACAGTAAGCGTCCCCCCCCCCACACACACACACACCACACCACACCCCTCTGCCGCCTGTGTCGTCGTGCTGTCAGCAGGATGCAAGCAAGCAGTCACGTCACACACGCGGAAACCTACGCACAAAAAAAAAGTGGCGCACAGCTGATTCCCAATCAATCGCAGTCGCCAGATGCAGTAAAAACTCGGGGAAACACCGCCACACGCGGCTCGGCGTGGTCACTGATCTTGCATGGACGTCTACAGCTTCTCACTGGTAAATGCCATACAGGATTTGTGTGCCATCTACATCCTCCCTCTTCTCTTCTCTTGGAGGGGAAGGGGGAGGGTGACACCCGTACGCCCGACAGGGCGACATGGGCGCGGCGTTTTTCCTCGCACTCCCCTTCCCTCCCCACTCCGCAACACTCTCAGCACCTCCCTGGCCGCTGTCAAACACAGTCGTCGTGGCAGGAAAAAGAGGGGTGGAGGGGCTGATGTCGCGCTCTCCTGTCAGTTGGTGAAATCTCCCCAATATCCTCCTCCTCCTCCTCCCCCCCCCTTCAGATAATCACACGCAGCGGCGAAGCCACGACAGCACAGTGCCA
>NW_027150705.1:0-19024 GCF_017918235.1 Porcisia hertigi
GTGTGCGTCTGTGTGTGTGAGAGAAAGTGAGGGGTGAGGAGGTATGCCGGGGAGGAGGAGAAGAGTGGGGGGAGGAGTCCACAACGACGTGATGAGGTGTGAGAGGGGAAACCCAACAGCACGCAGAGCGGTGGGGAGCTGGTGGAAGAGAGGCAGTGTGGCATCCACGTACAACCACCGCAGGGGAACATATCGGGGATGGTGGCACGGCACGGAGGGCTGGCGCCGTTGCTTGTCGTGCACCGCTCTCCCTCTGGTGGGGAGAACACCGGCCATCTGAACGGAGGGGAGTTGGAAGGGAGAATCGCAGTGGCGGCAACGCCCTCTGCCCCTTTTTGTTCACAGTCGACGTGGCGCTTTTCATTTTCTTTTCATGTCTCACTTCTCTCTGCCTGCCACTCTCCATCATCCCCGCTCGGATACACTGCAGAGGGAAGGGGACGGAGCGCGTCTGACGGAAGCGACGAGGGCAGGACAACACGGAGACGAAAATGGGGAAAACGGAGAAAAACGTCAAACGCGTGGGGAAAAATGGGGGAAGAAAAAAAGGGGGAAAATGGGAAGAAGAGGGAGGGGAGGAGACAGAGAGACTCCACTGGGACGTACACCCGTGTGCGCGTGACTCCACACACCACGCACCGCGTCCCACCAAGGAGTGCTCATCATCAAAAAAAAGAAAACAAAACGGCGAGAAACGAAAGCGCGCCACCACTGACACATAAGCACACACAAACCCGCATCGCACACACACAGACGCACGCGTGTCTGTGATGCTTCCTGTTCACGTTGGCTCTTGAACACGTGCTCAATCCTACATATAGAACGCAAACATATGTATATACATATATATATATATATTGCACAATTCTTTCGGGGGCGGGCGAGCTTCCCCTCCTTCGCAGAGTGCACCCCCGAAACAAGCACGCGGGTGCGCAAAATCCTCCCAACACCAGAACAGGGTGGAGAATGGAGACAATACCGAATGCATGATAAAAGAAATACGGACACAACACAACACACACAGAGAGAGAGAGGGGGAGATTTACTACACCACTCATGCAGTTATTCACATTTATATTTACATATGCATCCTATGGGCGGAGCGGTGGGTCCACACGGCGTGGAAGTGGGGCCTTGCACACAGAGAGAGCCGTCGTGACAGCACATCTGTCGCCTGGTTGCTGCTACATCATCAGCACGCAAGTAGCCAACGACACCGGCGCAGTGAGGTGCGCATACATAAAAAGTGCAGTGCGTCATCCCAACCAGCGCCAATGAGCAGTCACTGTTGAGGATCCGAGGCACAACATCGGACACAGCTGCGCGTAGTCGGTGGTCTCGCATGCCCACCCACAGCCTCTCCACCCGGATGAATACACTTGATTATACCCCACCCCCTTGTCTATCGTTGACTGCAGTCGCCCACATCATCGCAACCTATCCCCCCCCCTTTTTTCCGTTTCCCACACAGATTTTGGGAATAGCGACGGTACGCAGGGCAGGAGGGCAGGCGGCACCGCTAGACCCACAGTGCACGGCGACTCACTTTCGGGATGTACGCGAACACTCGTGCTCACAGGGGTGAAGGGGGTGTGTGCGCGAAGGGGAAGAGAGGGGGGACCACCAAAGCGGCGATGCCATGAACAGCACACCCGCAAGGAAATGGGGGAGGGATGGAGAGGGGTAGTAGGGAACACAAGAGCAGACACACACCCCGACACACAATGGCGTGTGCACAGCCTACATGAGCGCCAGCGCATTGGTGTGCCCCACCACAGCAATAGTGGCCCAGGGGTGGTACACCACTACAAAACTTACACTCCAGCGATCCTCACGCAGCTGATGACGAGTATGAGCAACACCGTAAGACCACTTAGATCCCCAGAAGAGGGCTTCTCTGGTGCAGAAGAGGAAGAGGGGACTCGTGTAGTAGTAGTGGGGGTGGTGGTTCGACAGTTGTTGGTGACCGCACACGTGTCCGCAGAGACGGATTCATCAACATCAACGTGCAGCGATGACCACGAGGAGGGAACGCAACCACAAAAAGTATTATCACTCAAGTGCACCAACGACCCGGGCTGCAGAGACCCCCAGGCCTCTGGTAGCGCTCCAGACAGCGAATTCTTCATCAGCATAACGTTTTGCAAAGATTTCATGGCAGCCCACTCGGTGGGAAGGGTGCTGGTCAGATGATTCCCATTAAGATAAATCGTGTGCAACGCCGCCATGCTACTCCACGCAGCGGGCAGCGTGCCGGCGAGCGCGTTTCCGCCAAGCTCAATCAGCTGCATGTTGATGAGGCGCGACCAGCTCTCCGGCAGCGTCCCACTCAGCGGAGGCTCAAACGAAACGATCCGCAGGCTCCGCACCATCACCTGCGAGCCGTCCACGTCGTCACTCAGCTCCGAAAGCCCTAAAGTAGGCCCAAGCTGGATACCCCACAAGTTCACATTCACCGAGGCGGGGTCAACGCAAGACACACGGGGCCACTCACAGAAGTCTGTCCCAGTCCACACAGACGGCAACTCCGTCGCGCCGCTCAGGAACCCCTTGAGAAACTTCACCGTGTGGGTTTGCTGCTCAGCCGTGAAGTCACTGGTCGTGACGGCGTGCGCCTCCTGCGTGTAGTGCACCACACACAGCAGCAGCAGCGTCACCGCCGCGGAGATGATGCGACGGGGTGCGTCGTGCATGTGCGCCATTTTCTCGCGTTTCCACTGTTCAATTGTGCTTTTTTTTAGTTTGTTTAGAGTCCGTCAGCCAATTGGCGGAGGTATGTGTTCACAACGGATGCGGGCGGTACGACACGGAAGTGGACGGCGTCGAGGGTGATGTGAGGAGGACGGACTGGAAAAGAAAAAACACAGCACTCCACAAAAGGCAGAGCGAATCCACACACACACACACACTGGAAGCGAGAGATGAACACAAATCGCTCCAGTGGCCACTCTCTCCTTTTCTTATAATGTGTCGTGTACGCGTCTGTGCAGCCGTTGTTGGATTTGTACTTCAGTGTATGTGCACGGGCGTCGGTGATTCCTTTGTATATTTACTTGGGTTTGTGCAGTGCGCACCCGCCGTGTGTGGCCCCCACTCGAATGACGGTGAATGTTTGTCGTCTCTCACGGTGCCGGCAAAAGGGTGAATCGACGTCGTAAGACGGGATGAAGGGGGGGAGTGGAGTGGTGTGGAGTGGCTGCGGATGTGGGAGAGTGGGAAGGGTCGGTGGTGGCGGGCACGTCGCACTGCGGGGGAATCAGAGGAATCAGGAGGGGCGAAGGGCACTTCGAAATAGGGAGTGAAAAAAACGAAGTGGAAAAAGGATGTCTTGCAAACAGCTCACTCGTTGGATAGGTCGATGATCGGAAGACGAAGAGAATCACTGGATGTGCGTGTGTGTACGGGTGTGTCGCCGTTGACGTCGGCGGCGGTAATCAACCGAGCAGTGACAAAAACAAACGCGCCCGCAAAGCAGACACACGCAGAAGAGAAAGAAGGAAGAAGAAGGCAAAGGAGGGAGGGCGGTTGGAGACAGCGAGGAGAGAGTGCAAGATTGTGTAGTTGTGTGAGGGGGTTGTGTGCGTGTACGTGTGTCTGTAGGAGACTCGTCAACACCACAAGATGACGGGCCGTGGCGGGGGGGCAGTTGCCGTGCAACGCGAATGAGCGCAGCCGCACACCACACATGCATGCACGCACCGGAATTATGAGAGAGAGAGAGACGCAGATGGGACGGGGGGGACTCCAGGGTGAGGCGAGGGTCACTGCACACGGGCCACCGACGACGTCGACCACACTGAGGCGCGTCGAACGCCATCGCCGCACAAACAACGTAGGGGCAGTGCCACCCAACAACTCCATGCAGAGCAGCAGAGGGCCCACTGCACATGCCCCGGTGGAGTAGCGAGCAGCGGTAAGGCTAGCAGGTCGCCCGCAGACAGATGAGTGCGATACAGGTTGACCTACAGAGAAGCCCTACACTTGCGTGCCTCATACCTCACTTATTCCTCACCCTCCACTACAGCAGCCTCCCCACACCGCTGTCAAATCCACACCCTCCCCCAGCCACAGCAGCACGCACACGGGGTCGGCGTGGGTGGGACAGTGACCGATGCGCGGTATGAGGGCCAGCCATGCGGGAGTGGGGCAAAGAGATGTAGCCGCACAACGCCTGCCGCAGACACGAGGCATGCGAGGACCTCCACGCGGGGTGGCCCACAGGTAAACGGGCAGCAGTCCGCAGGGGTAAGACGCGTTGATGGGCAGGATTATCACACGGCCGGTAGCGGCGGGTGGTGCCGATGCCCTCCCAACGCTTATCATACTTGTTTGTTTCTCGACAGATCGCTTCCCTCTCTCTGCCTGCCACTCTCCATCATCTCCGCTCGGATTCACCCTCGAGAGGGAACGAGCCAGGCGACACGTGTGGCGGTGACGGAGAGGGCAGGAGAGCACAGGGGGGACAGTAAAAAAAAAAGAGAGAGATGTCAAACACGAGAACGAAAAAGGGAAAAGACAAGAACGAAGAGGGGACTTTGCTGGGGCGGTCTCCCGTGTGCGCCTGACACACACACACACACACACACCGCACACTGCGACGAGCGAAATGATTCTAGAGACAAAACAACGACAAAGAAGCGAGGGGCGCCACCACACACACAAAACACAAAACACACACACACAAGCGCCCGCTACACACACGGATGCACGCGCGTGTGGGATGTGTTGTATTGGTGTGGTGGCTGCTGAGCAAGTGCGTCACATACACGCACGCACCACGCACGCACTCCCAGAGAAAAAATACATGTACCGCTTCGATCCTGCGCTTATATCCCCCCTTTCACAGAGTGCACCCCGAAACCAGCACATCGGTACTCTGTGCCCTCTCGGCGCTGGGAGAAGGGAGAGGGAGCGGAGGATGGAGAGCGTACCGAATGCATGATAAAATGAATACGGACACCACACAGAGAGAGGGAGAGGGAGATGTACTACACTACTCATGCAGTTATAGATTTTTATATTTATATTTATATTTCTATACGCATCCTATGGGCGGAGCGGTGGGTCCACACAGCGTGGGTGTGTGTCTGCGTGGTGATGCGCAGCAGAGTGGAAAGCCCTGCACACACACACAAGCGCCGTTGATCCCTTTTCGCCGTCTGCGTTGTAGATGCGTCTGCTGCACGCAAGCACCCGACGACACCGGCGCAGGGGAGTACGCACACAAAAGCAGCGCACAGCCTGTTCCCAATCAGTGCCAGTGTGCGACAACCGTTTGACGATCAGCCACACAGCAGCAGGCACGGACTGCGCGTGATCGGTCTTCGTGCATGGCCACCCCGCTGCTGCTCACCGGTCAGCGACACACACGAGTGTATAATTCCCTTCTCATATCGCAACGCGGTCACACACGTCATGGGATCTCATCCCTTCTCCAGGTGCACTGCGACCCGGCCTGCTTGCACATGGCACTTACTGAAAGAGTGCGCGGTGACGGACTGGGCAGGAGCAGAGCGGCGATGCCATGAACAGCACACCCGCAAGGAAATGTGGAAGGAGGGATGGAGGGGGGCAGCAGGGAACAGAAGAGCAGACACACATACCGACACACACACAATGGCGTGTGCACAGCCTACACGAACGCCAGCGCGTTGGTGTGTCCCACCACGGCGACAGTGGCGCAGGGGCGGTACCTCTTCAGCACCCACCTTCAACAATCCCACCGCCGCCCTACTCCGTCTTGTTGCCGGCCTGTGCATACGGCTCGCTGCTGTTTGTGTCCGACTCGACGTGGACGACACCCCTCCCTTTCGTAGTAGCCGCTGCAGCGGTGGCGCGACGTCAATACAACAACAGGGCCATCACCACCCCAGCGATGCTCACCCAACCCCCAAGAAAGCCGTCCACGACCCAGGCAACTGTCAGGTTCTACACAGAGGACTTCGCCGCGGCCGCAGTGGTGGGGCAGCTGTTTGCCGTTAAACATGCGTCCGCAGACACGGATTCATCAACGACAACGTGCAGCGATGACCACGAGGAGGGGACGCAACCACAAAAAGTATTATCACTCAGGTACACATACGACCCGAGCGGTAGAGCGCCCCAGGCCTCTGGTAGCGCTCCAGACAGCGAATTCTCCATCATCATTAGGTTTGTCAAGGAATTCATGGAAGCCCACTCATTGGGAAGGGTCCCGGTCAGATGATTCCCATCGAGGTAAACCGTGTGCAACGCCGCCATGCTACTCCACACAGCGGGCAGCGTGCCGCTAAGCGCATTTCCATGAAGGTCGATGAGCTGCATGTTGATGAGGCGCCACCAGCTCTCAGGCAACGTCCCTAACAAAGAGGCGTTGTAGGCCACGCAAAGCTCGCGCATCATCACCTGCGAGCCGTCCACCTCGTCGCTCAGCTCTGCCAGCGTTACACCGGACCCCAGCGACTCCTTCGAGAGGTCCACATTCACCGTGGTCGCGTCCGGGCAGGTGACACCAGACCAGCCGCAGAAGTCCGTCCCAGTCCACGCCGACTGCAGCTCCGTCGCTCCGCTCAGGAACCCCTTGAGAAACTTCACCGTGTGGTTCCGCTGCTCAGCCGTGAAGTCATTCGCCGTGGCAGCATGCGCCCCCTGCGCGTAGTGCACCACACACAGCAGCAGCAGCGTCACCGCCGCGGCGATGATGCGACGGGGTGTGTCGTGCATGTGCGCCGTCAGGGAGTGAAGATAGGCGCACAGCGGAGGGAGTGGGTGGAGTGCGGAGGGGGAAGGGGGAGAGGTAGGGGAGCAACCTGGCGGGTACGGCAGGGAGGTGGACGGCGTCGAGGATAACGTGACAGGGATAGGCGGGGGGAAAAAGAACACGCGGCAATCCACCAAAGACAAAATCAATCCAAACACACACACGCACGTCGGTCGCGTCACTCTTTGCTGGGCGCGTGTTATCACTGCAAAACTGTAGAGGACGTCAACAAAAAACAAATAAAAAATGTCACTGAGAAAAAAAAGGAGGGGAAGGGAGGGGAGTGGGGTGGAGGGGGGGGGTGAATGGATTATGGATAATGCCGGTACAGGTCAAACACACACACAAAAAAGGAATAAACAAATATCTGAGTCTCCACAACAACACGTCACACGAAAACAAGAGACACAGACGAGTACACGAGGGGGGAATAGGGGGGGTTACGGTGCAGAGCGTAGAAAATAGCGGCGCACAATCACACACTGGAACACAGAGAGACAGAAAGAAACACAAAATGCGCGAGGGGTCACTCTCTCCCTTTTTATGATGTGTGCCTGTGCAGTCGTTGTTGGAGTTGTACTTCAGTGTATGTGCACGGGCGTCGGTGACTTCTCTGTTTGTAGTATACGCCGTTGTGCAGTGCGCACCCGCCGTGTGTGACCCCCACTCGATTGACGGTGAATGTTTGTCGTCTCTCACGGTGCCGGTAAGAGGGTGAAACGACGTCGAAAGACGGGATGAAGGGGGCGAGGGGAGAGAGAGGGGGGAGGAGTGGAGTGGAGTGGAGTGGCTGCGGATGTGGGAAAGGGGGGGAAGGGTCGGTGGTGGCGGGCACGTCACACTGCGGTGAAATCAAAGGAATCGGGAGGGGCAAAGGGCACTTCAAAATAGGGAATTTAAAAAAGGATGTCTTGCACACAGCTCACTCGTTGGATAAGTCGATGATCGGAAGACGAAGAGAGTCACTGGATGTGCGTGTGTGTACGTGTGTGTCGCCGTTGACGTCGGCGGCGGTAATCAACCGAGCAGAGACAAAAACGAACGCGCCCGCAAAGCAGACACACGCAGGGAAGAGAAAGAAGGAAGAAGAAGGCGAAGGAGGGAGGGCGGTTGGAGATGACAAGGATGTGTGCGTGTATGTGTGTCTGTAGGAGACTCGCCAACACCACAAGATGACGGGCCGTGGCGGGAGGAGGCAGTTGTCGTGCAACGCGAATGAGCGCAGCCGCACAGCACACATGCATGCACGCACCGGAATTATGAGAGAGAGAGAGACGCAGATAGGACGGGGGGGGGGACTCCAGGGTGAGGCGAGGGTCACTGCACACGGGCCACCGACGACGTCGACCACACTGAGGCGCGTCGAACGCCATCGCCGCACAAACAACGTAGGGGCAGTGCCACCCAACAACTCCATGCAGAGCAGCAGAGGGCCCACTGCACATGCCCCGGTGGAGTAGCGAGCAGCGGTAAGGCTAGCAGGTCGCCCGCAGACAGATGAGTGCGATACAGGTTGACCTACAGAGAAGCCCTACACCTGCGTGCCTCATACCCCACTTATCGCCCACCCTCCACCACAGCAGCCTCCCCGCACCGCAGTCGAATTCACTCTGTTTCTGCTATAGTGGCACCCGCGCACATATATGGGGATGCGTCTGTGGCCGATGCGCGGTATGCGCGCCAGCCAGGCGGCAAAGGTGGCAGGGATGCGTCGCTGCACAGCCGATCACGGCGGTCAGCGCGCACATCAGGCGTGCCAGGGTTTGCAGGAGGGGTGGCCCACAGGTGCACGGGGAGCCGTTGGCAAGGGGGAAGGAGGGGGGAAGAAAAGTCATGAGGGCTCCATGTCTCTTCGGGTGGGTGGTGTCGATGCCCTTCGCCTCTGTTGTTATTCTCGTGTTTGTTTTTTGGTTCTATGGTCCGCTCCGCTCTCGTTGTCCCCCCTCGATACCCTCCATCACCCTCCAACAAACGCTCGCTAGCAAGCAGGAGGCGGCACAGATGTCACGCAGACGGGCACAGACAGGAGGGCAGCGGCAGCGGCGATAATACACAGCGAGTGCGCGTGTTAAGAGTAGTAATGAAAAGAGGCCGCGAACGTCAAACAACAGAGGTGAAAGAGGGAAATTGGAGAAGGAAAGGGGAGGAGGGGGGGGGGGGGCGAAGACACTTAGCTGGGACGGTCTCTCGTGTGCGCGCGACACACACACGCATCCACATCACGTACTGCGTCCTACAAAGTAGTTCTTATGACAAACAACAGACGGAAAGAGAGAAGGGGAGGAAAAAGCCGCCGCCGCTGATGCAAGACACACGCGCACCACACACACACACACATACCGAGGTGCTCATGTTGATTTGCGGGTGTCGGCAGGTAACCGAGTGCGTGACAAACACGCACACCCCAAGAACACTTAGATACATCGCAGTCTCGGGTTCGTTCGCTTACGAAAAACTGCGCACCACGAGCAGACACGTGAGATTCTGCGGCAGTGCAAAAAAAGACAGCGGAACAGAAGAAAAAGCAGAAGGGAAGGCACGATCTGGGGAAACGTCATCGGGAAATAGAAAAAATGAACGCACGCACATACACACGCATTCCAATGCGCTACACCTTCGAATTCACGTATACATCACTGAAAGAAAAAAAAAACATCTTATTTGTGCGTGGACCGTGAGCATACGGCGCGTGTGGCGGTACACACACACCGATGGAGGGGGAGAGACTGGGGAGGGGAGGGAGGGGACTAAAAAGAAATTGCCTTGTGAGGTCAACAGTAAGCGTCCCCCCACACACACACACCACACCACACCCCTCTGCCGCCTGTGTCGTCGTGCTGTCAGCAGGATGCAAGCAAGCAGTCACGTCACACACGCGGAAACCTACGCACAAAAAAAAAGTGGCGCACAGCTGATTCCCAATCAATCGCAGTCGCCAGATGCAGTAAAAACTCGGGGAAACACCGCCACACGCGGCTCGGCGTGGTCACTGATCTTGCATGGACGTCTACAGCTTCTCACTGGTAAATGCCATACAGGATTTGTGTGCCATCTACATCCTCCCTCTTCTCTTCTCTTGGAGGGGAAGGGGGAGGGTGACACCCGTACGCCCGACAGGGCGACATGGGCGCGGCGTTTTTCCTCGCACTCACCTTCCCTCCCCCCACTCCGCAACACTCTCAGCACCTCCCTGGCCGCTGTCAAACACAGTCGTCGTGGCAGGAAAAAGAGGGGTGGAGGGACTGATGTCGCGCTCTCCTGTCAGTTGGTGAAATCTCCCCAATATCCTCCTCCTCCTCCTCCCCCCCCCTTCAGATAATCACACGCAGCGGCGAAGCCACGACAGCACAGTGCCAACCGCAGCACAGGTAGTGTGTGTCGATAACAGTGGCCAATCCCACCAAGCACCACTAAGTCTCCGTTAACCTCTTGAGACAACAGTTGGCACAGCGGAGGACCGTGCAGGACTTCAGGAACTCATGCCAAGGGGGTACAGACGTTGTCTGCCGCACATGTGGTGGCGGCAACGCGAGCCTCCACGTGTGCACTGAAAGATGACCACGAGGCCGGCACACACCCACAAAAGGCGTTGTCAGTCAGGTACACATGCGCTCGCAAAGACACAGACCCCCACGCCGAGGGAAGCGGTCCAGACAGTAGGTTGCCCCTCATCGTCAGCGTTATCAGCGACGTCATCGACGCCCACTCAAGTGGAAGGGTCCCTGACAGCTGATTCGCGTCCAGATACATCCTCGTCAACGCCGTCATGCTGCCCCAGCTAGTGGGAAGGGTGCCGGACAGTGAGTTACTTGCCAAATCCACATCCTGCAGCCCCCTCATACCGCCCCACGACGCCGGTAGCGGGCCGACGAGCAAGTTACTTCTCATCGTGAGCCGTGTCAGGAACTCCATCGACGCCCACTCTGCAGGCAGCGTGCCATACAGCTGATTCGAGGCCATGTCAATGGTAGTCAACGCCGTCATGCCGCACCAGCCAGCAGGCAAAGTGCCGGAAAGTGAATTGTTCGAGATGTCCAGCTTCTCCATCCTGGTCATCCCTCCCCACTCCGCCGGTAGAGGCCCTGCGAGTAAGTTCTCCTTCACCGTGAGCGTGATCAGCGACGTCATGGAAACCCACTCAACAGGGAGGGTGCCCGAGAGCGCATTCACCAGCACGTACAGTTTGGTCAACGCCGTCATGCCGCCCCAGGCAGCCGGCAGGGTGCCGGACAGCGAGTTTCTCCCCAAATCGAGCCACTTCAGCCTCTTCATACCGCCCCACGACGCCGGTAGCGGTCCCGACAGTGCGTTCTTAGACAACATTACCTTGACAACAGACGTCATGGACGCCCACTCGGCAGGCAAACTCCCAGACAGCCTATTCGTCGACATGTAAATGGAGGTCAGCGAAGTCAAGTTCCCCCACGAAGCCGGAAGCGTGCCAGTGAAATAGTTCTTATCCAGATCCAGCACAAGTAGCTCGCGCATGTCACCCCAAGCCGCCGGTAGAGGCCCTGACAACGCGTTCTCCTTTAGCGAGAGGCTCGCCAGGGACTTCATGGAGGCCCACTCCCACGGAAGAGTGCCAGATAACCGATTCCTGTCAAGGTGGATCGAGGTGAACGCCGTCATAGCACCCCACGCAGCTGGAAGCGTGCCAGTGAGTGTGTTTCCCGACATATCAAGCACAGACAGCTCGCTCAGCCCACCCCAGGCCACCGGCAAGGGCCCTGACAGCGCGTTCTCCTTGAGCGAGAGGCTCGCCAGGGACTTCATGGAGGCCCACTCCCACGGAAGAGTGCCAGATATCCGATTTGTGTAGACTTCGAACGATGTCAAGTAGGTCATGTTACACCAGGAGGTGGGCAGCGTGCCATGCAGATCGTTGCCCCGCAAGCCGAGTACGCGCAGTTGCGTCAGGCGCGACCAGCTCGCCGGCAGCGTCCCTGTCACGGTCAAGCCATGGTTAGCCACGCGCAGCTCCCGCACCGTCACATATGAGCCGTCCACGCTGTCACTGAGCTCGGGGAGTGTGGTACCGACTGTGAGCATCCCCTCCGACAGAGCCACATTCACTGTTGCCGCGTCCGGACACGTCACACCGCGCCACCCACAGAAGTCCGTCCCCGTCCATGCCGACTGCAGCGCAGTGGACTGAGTGGAAAAGCTGCGAAGGAACTTCAGCGTGTTCGACTGCGCCACGCTCAGCACGCCACCGGCGCCATCTCCACAGGCGTTGGCCGTCACACAGCCCCTCCCCGTGACTGTACCGTCGGCCTCCACCTCCAGCGAAGACCAGGACGCGGGCACGCACCCGCACAGCACGTTGCCACCCAGAAATATGGAGGCACCTGCCATCAGCGACCCCCACAAAACGGGCAGTGGGCCACTCAAATCATTGGAAGACAGCGAGAGTGACGACAGGGATTTCAACCCTCCCCACTCCGCGGGCAGTGTCCCGGAGAAGCGATTCATGCCTAGCCCCAGAAAGGTCACTGCCTTCATGTTCTTCCACAGTGCGGGGAGCGTCCCGGACAGCGCATTCTCACTGAGAATAAGACTAGTGAGCGCCTTCATACCACTCCACTCGGCAGGCAGCGTACCAGATAGCCTGTTTCTCCAAAGGCTCATCTTCTTTATAGACCTCAACTGGGCCCACGCAGTCGGCAAAGACCCACTCAAACGGTTTCGACTCACATACATCTCCGACAACGACGTCATGCTGCCCCACGACGAGGGTAAGCCACCCTGCAGATCGTTGCCCTGCAAGCCGAGTACGCGCAGCTGCGTGAGGCGCGACCAGCTCGACGGCAGCGTCCCTGTCACTTTCAAGTCATGGTTAGCCACGTGCAGCTCCCGCACCATCACATGTGAGCCGTCCACGCTGTCACTCAGCTCGGGGAGTGTGGTACCGAATGTAAGCATCCCCTCCGACAGGTTCACAGTCACTGCTGTGGTGCTGAGGCAGGTTACACCAGACCACCGGCAGAAGTCCGTCCCCGTCCATGCCGACTGCAGCGCAGTGGACTGAGTGGAGAAACTGCGAAGGAACTTCAGCGTGTTGGACTGCGCCACGCTCAGCACGCCACCGGCGCCATCTCCACAGGCGTTGGCCGTCACACAGCCCCTCCCCGTGACTGTACCGTCGGCCTCCACCTCCAGCGAAGACCAGGACGCGGGCACGCACCCGCACAGCACGTTGCCACCCAGAAATATGGAGGCGCCTGCCATCAGCGACCCCCACAAAACGGGCAGTGGGCCACTCAAATCATTGGAAGACAGCGAGAGTGACGACAGGGATCTCAACCCTCCCCACTCCGCGGGCAGTGTCCCGGAGAAGCGATTCATGCCTAGCCCCAGAAAGGTCACTGCCT
Organism: Porcisia hertigi; assembly: GCF_017918235.1. Classification (NCBI taxonomy): domain Eukaryota; phylum Euglenozoa; class Kinetoplastea; order Trypanosomatida; family Trypanosomatidae; genus Porcisia; species Porcisia hertigi. Next base: position 13,114 of record NW_027150705.1, read on the forward strand.
TCATGTTCTTCCACTGCACAGGCAGCGTCCCCGACAGCGCATTGTCACTGATGGCGAGTATATTGAGCGTCTTCATATTTTTCCACAGTGCGGGGAGCGTCCCGGACAGCGCATTCTCACTGAGAATAAGACTAGTGAGCGCCTTCATACCACTCCACTCGGCAGGTAGCGTACCAGATAGCCTGTTTCTCCAAAGGCTCATCTTCTTTATAGACCTCAACTGGGCCCACGCAGTCGGCAAAGACCCACTCAAACGGTTTCGACTCACATACATCTCCGACAACGACGTCATGCTGCCCCACGACGAGGGTAAGCCACCCTGCAGATCGTTGCCCTGCAAGCCGAGTACGCGCAGCTGCGTGAGGCGCGACCAGCTCGCCGGCAGCGTCCCTGTCACTGTCAAGCCATGGTTAGCCACGCGCAGCTCCCGCACCATCACATGTGAGCCGTCCACGCTGTCACTGAGCTCGGGGAGTGTGGTACCGAATGTGAGCATCCCCTCCGACAGGTTCACAGTCACTGCTGTGGTGCTGAGGCAGGTTACACCAGACCACCCACAGAAGTCCGTCCCCGACCACGCCGACTGCAGCTCGGTTGACTGAGTGGAAAAACTGCGAAGGAACTTCAGCGTGTTCGACTGCGCCACGCTCAGCACGCCACCGGCGCCATCTCCACAGGCGTTGGCTGTCACACAGCCCCTCCCCGTGACTGTACCGTCGGCCTCCACCTCCAGCGAAGACCAGGACGCGGGCACGCACCCGCACAGCACGTTGCCACCCAGAAATATGGAGGCACCTGCCATCAGCGACCCCCACAAAACGGGCAGTGGGCCACTCAAATCATTGGAAGACAGCGAGAGTGACGACAGGGATCTCAACCCTCCCCACTCCGCGGGCAGTGTCCCGGAGAAGCGATTCATGCCTAGCCCCAGAAAGGTCACTGCCTTCATGTTCTTCCACTGCACAGGCAGCGTCCCCGACAGCGCATTGTCACTGATGGCGAGTATATTGAGCGTCTTCATATTTTTCCACAGTGCGGGGAGCGTCCCGGACAGCGCATTCTCACTGAGAATAAGACTAGTGAGCGCCTTCATACCACTCCACTCGGCAGGCAGCGTGCCAGATAGCCTGTTTCGCCTCATGTTTAGAATCCTTATAGACCTCAACTGGGCCCACGCACTCGGCAAAGACCCACTCAAACGGTTTCGACTCACATACATCTCCGACAACGACGTCATGCTGCCCCACGACGAGGGTAAGCCACCCTGCAGATCGTTGCCCTCCAGATCAAGTACCCGCAGCTGCGTGAGGCGCGACCAGCTCTCGGGCAGCGTCCCTGTCACTGTCAAGCCGTGGTTAGCCACGCGCAGCTCGCCCACCATCACCTGCGAGCCGTTAATATCGGCAGCAAGCTCGGGGAGCAACACAGTGGACTCCAGTGTATGCGCAGGGAGATTCACAATCACCGTGGTGGCGTCTCGGCAGGTGACACCAGACCACCCACAGAAGTCCGTCCCCGTCCACGCCGACTGCAGCGCATTGGACTGAGTGGAAAAACTGCGAAGGAACTTCAGCGTGTTCAACCGCGCCACGCTCAGCACCCCGTCGCCTTGGCAGCCGTTGCTGGTCGCACAGCCTGGCGACCTCACCGACTCATCGGCGGCCACACCCAGTGACGACCACGACGCAGGAACACAGCCACAGAAAATATTGCTTTTCAGGGAGACAGACGCGCCCACCGGAAGCGAGCCCCATGACGCGGGTAACGAGCCGCTTAGATCGTTCTCGGCAAGCCACATCACAGACAATGAGCTCATGCCGCTCCACTCTGCGGGCAGCGTGCCGAATAGGGCATTTCTATCAAGCCGCAGGTAAGTCAGTGCTGTCATCCCGCCCCATTCTGATGGCAATGTCCCAGAAAGTGCGTTGTTATGCAGGCTCAGCGTGGTGATAGACCTCATCTCACCCCACGACGCGGGAAGAGTCCCGTAGAGCACGTTCTGGCACAGCGCCACCTCCCCCACTGTCATCATGCTTGACCACGCAGGTGGCAATGACCCACTCAGGCGGTTACGGCTCAGGTACACTTTGGAGATTGACGTCAGGTTGCCCCACGACGCGGGAAGAGTGCTGTACAAATCGTTGCCCTGCAAGTCTATCACCCGCAGCTGCGTCAGGCGAGCCCAGCTCTCCGGCAGCGTCCCCGTCAGCAAAGAGCCCTGGCTCACCATGCGCAGCTCCCGCACCATCACCTGCGAGCCGTCCACGTCATCACTCAGCTCTGCCAGCGTCACTTTTGAACCCAGCGTCTCCCCTGAGAGGTCCACATTCACTGTGGTGGCATCCGGGCAGCTCACTCCAGACCCTCCACAGAAGTCCGTCCCAGTCCACGCCGACTGCAGCTCCGTCGCTCCGCTCAGGAACCCCTTGAGAAACCTCGCCGTGTGGCTCCGCTGCTCCGCCGTGAAGTCATTCGTCGTGGCGGCGTGCGCCCCCTGCGTGTAGTGCACCACACACACCAGCAGCAGCGTCACCGCCGCGGCGATGATGCGACGGGGTGTGTCGTGCATGTGCGCCATTCTCTCGTGTTCACTCTCCTCGCTTTTATTCCTTTCGGGAGGGAGCACCGTCAAGGGGGGGGGGGGGCGAGATGTGGCGGGTGGTACGGCACGGTGTTCGACAGCGTGGAAGCCCCCTCGCGGGTTGGGAAGAGAGCACAAAGGGGGGGGGGAGAAATACACACGGAAGAACTCACACTCACCGATTTATCATTACAGGCGTCCGCACACGTGTCTTCGCCGCCGCTCCTCGAGTGAGCACGTATTCCCTAATGAAGGGGGGGGGGGCGGAGACACGCACACGCACACAACGACAGACAAGCAACAAGCAAGTTGCGTTAGTCCTCTCCACAGCGTAGTAAACTCTATACGATAGTCGTTGCGGTCCACTTTGAGGGCGTCGTGGAGGGTTGCGTGATACAAGGAAGAAACAGGAGGCGCTGATGTGGTTGAACCCAGCGAACTGGAAAGGCAGGTGATGAGAGACGGGGATGTTGTTCAGCGTCTGTCGAAGATGACGGGCACCCAGGCGCTATTCAAGGGGGGGGGGGTTCGTCCTTCTCTCGTGCACTTGTTGGGCCCCTGTCCGTTGTCACAAGGGGACAGCGAGAGAAAAAGATGAACGTGTGAACAAGAGGTGTGCTTGTTATCAAAACAAAAAAAAACTCAGACGTCTGACAGTCGATAATACCGGGATGAAGAGACTCACAGCGTGTGTGTGTGCAGCGCCGGGCGTGCTTGCCGTGGTGAGCAGGGATGTTCAAAAAAAAAGGGTCCCGATGAGACAATCACAGAAAAAAACACAGAGGGTCTCTATGAATGTGTGAGTGTGTAAAACTGTGGCCAACAGGACCGGACGAGACGGTGCGCATGAGGAGTCCGTGACCGGGGGGGGGGGGTTGTCTTGCAATACAAATGAGCGCCGCCACACATCAGACATGCGTGCACGCACAGGGGAGGTGACAGACAGACGCGCATAGGGCGGGGTCTCCAGGGTGAGGAAGGGACGGGCAGCCGCACATGTGCCACCGACGACGTCGGCCACTCTGAGGCGTGTCGGACGCCATCGCCGCACAAACGCTACAGGCAGTGCCGCCACACACTCCACACACAGCAGCAAAGGGCCCAGTGCGCATGCCCCGGTCGAGTAGCGCGCAGCGGCGACAGCAGGGAGGTCGCCCACAGAGAGAATATATCTGCGCGTGATGCGCAGAGAGAGCTGAGGCCTGCACTCGCATCCCCCCTCCCTCCCCCACTTATCTCCCACCCTCCACCGCAGCAGCACGCACACAGGGTAGACGTGGGTGGGACAGTGACCGATGCGCGGTGTGCACACCAGTCATGCGAGGGGGGTGGCACGGAAGTGTCACAGCACAGCGGCTACACCCGACACGAGGCACTCGGAGCACTGTGCGCCGGGTGGCAGACAGGTACGCGAGCGCCTATCGGCAAGGAGAGGGGAGAGGATGGCGGGTGGGGGAGGGGATCACCCTGCCCGTCGGTGATGGCCATGCCCATCGCCCTCTCTGCAGTCCTCGTGAGTATATGTTCTTTTTCACCGTGGTTCACTCCGCCCTCTCTCTCTGTGCGCCTGCCCTTCTCCATCAACCCCGCACAAACATACACTGAGACTGGCACGACAGGGGTCACACGCCACGGCACAGGGGGAGAGAGAGAGGGGGGAAGACCACCATACGCAGAGAGCGAGCCCGCATAAAATAGGGGAGGAGAACGCGAACGTCACAACATACACAAAAACAGGAAACAAATTCGAAGAAGGGAAGAAGGGGGGGGGAGAGGGAGGGGGGGGGTACGAAACTTCGCTGGGACGTACACTCGTGTGTGCCTCGCTCCCGCATAAACCACACATTGCATGGCCGCGTACTGTAGAGTAACGCTAAACATTAAAGAAAGAAACAGCGAGCAAAACGAAAGGGCGCCGCCACTGACACAAAGACAGAAGACACACGCCCAGGCACGGCACACACTCGGACGCACGCGTGTGCAATGCGTACGGTCCACGTGGGGTGTTGAGCGTTTGCGTCACACGCGCACATCTAACAAAAATGTGTGCACGTATACACAACCCCCCTTTTGCGTTTCGCGGTTATTCCGTCTGTCCCACAGGAGTGCACCACCCGCACCAGCACACCGGTGCTCTCTGTCCTGCCAACATCAGAGCTGGGAAAAAAAGGAGGGAGGAAGAAGCGGAACAGTACTGAATACACGAGAAATAAAAAGAGAGAGATGCACACAACCGCACGCACGCACAGACAGAGAGAGAGAGGGGGAGAGAGAATGTACTACACTACTTATGCAGTTAAATCTACGTATGTATGTCCGATGAGCAGATCTGTGGGTGAAGAGTGTGGGAGGGGGGATACTAATGAAGCGAGGATGCCACCAACACACCAGATGCACGGGAAAGGGGGGAGATGGAGAGGGGCGGTAGGTGGCAAGGCGGGCAGACACACCCCGGTGTGTTCATCCTACACGCCAGTTAATGCGTGTAGGATGTGTGCGTGTGTGTGTGTGTGTGTGTGCCACTGAAGCGAGAATGGCGTGATTATCTCCTCCTTTCGCCTCACCAACGCTGCCACATATGCCGTTGTTGCCTACCAGCTCGGAGGGATCGCTGCTGCTTCACCCCCTTCCCACACGCACACACACACACACAGACAACGTCGATGACCACCCACCTATATTCAGAAGTGCCTGCGGGCGTGGCGCAATGAGAATTTATAACCACCAATGCCATCTATGCATCATTAGCTGTAGAGGTCGAAAAGATCGAGCACAAACCCCGACCCAAAGCTAAACCAATCCGTATACTTAGAGGAGGCGGTGAGCGTGGTGGTGGGACAGACGTTGGCTTGCGCACACGTGGCGATGGTTACGGTTCTATCCAAGTTGTACATCAGTGATTTCCAAGACGCAGGCAAGCAGCCGCAGATGGTATTGGATTCCAATCCGATGTACGTACCCGTCGGCAACGACCCCCACGACTCCGGCAGCCTTCCAGACAAAAAGTTGTTCCTCAGCAGAGCAACCTGCAGCGACATCATAGCACCCCACTCGGGGGGAAGTGTGCCGGAGAGCGTGTTATTGTCCATGACGAGCCTTACCAATGCTGTCAGCCTACCCCACTCCGCGGGCAGAGATCCAGAGAGGGAGTTCGAGCCCAGCTCCAGGCCTACGAGTGATTCCAACGCAGACCACTCGAGAGGCAGTGAGTCATACAGGTTGTTATTGCTCAAGTCGAGGTATTCCAGTGCTGTCATGTTACCCCACGACGCAGGCAGAGACCCCGTGAGTGAGTTGCAGGACAGATAAAGCCTCTTCAGAGACCTCAGC
>NW_027150706.1:0-6931 GCF_017918235.1 Porcisia hertigi
CATTTGCGGACCGCGCCAGCTTTCGCGGAGTGCCGCCGTCAGGCAGCGCGAAGTCAACACCGCCGTGCCCCGCAGTGTGGAGGGACTCTGCTGCGACAACGGGCAGACCCACGGCAGAAAGAGTACCGCGGCCGCCGTTGTGCTCTTGCGCCACCGACTGCAGCACGCGCTGCTGTACCTCGTCGTGGATGCAGCGGTGGCCCGCAGCGGTTTCCCCAGTGCCATGTGCCCAAACGGCAGCGGAGCCGGCGACGGCCAGTGCAAGGCACGTCACTGCGGCGAGGCGCACCAGGCGTGCGGCGCCGCTACGCAGCTGGTGCGTGCCGCTGACGTCGTTCGGTGCCATAGTGGCGCTGAGAAGATACGTGTAAAAGCACGTCAGGGGTTGTCGGCGTGAGGGCGAGTGAGGAGAAGGCGTTGCCCAGCGAGTATGTGCTGCGCGTGCGTGCCGGTGTGTATGTGTGTGTTGAGTCGAAGGGAAGCGAGTGCGTATGCGCGTGCCTGTGTCTGACGCGCAGACCAGCGGTGCAGGGACAAACAACAAACAAGGGGACAAGATGCAGAGGGTTACCGGGGTGGCGGGGAGGTGCGGTGGACAGCGGGAGAGGGGAGCACAGAAAAGGTAAAGCAAGGGCACAAGAGAGCGGACGACAAACCCCACATCCACAGACGGGCGCTCGCTTCGTGGTAGCACTCACCTCGCAGGCTGCGGTCAGGCGGGTGGCAGCCACCCAGTGAATAGCCCGGGCAGCTGTCATGCGGGGGAGGGCCCAACCTCCCCACACACGGTGAAAGAGCGCCGACGATAAGTTCTACCGCACCGACACACACAGTCGACCCACTCCGGCCATTCGAAATCACTTGCCGTCGCGTGAAGCGTGTCGAACTCCCCCCCCCCCTCGCCCTGCGACTGCGCCACGCCACAGCTCGGCATGCCAGTGTGCACGCACGGCTGGCACGAGATGCAACGGGGACATATTACGCGGTGATAGGTGTGGAAGCAGCGCTGTGGGACACCAGGGGTGGCGTGAGCTGTGTGCGGCGCAGCGGGACACCCTCCATACACAACCCACACACACCCACACACACGCACATCCGATGAAACACATCATGGGCGGGACTCGTACACGGCTGAAACTCCTTTTTGGTAGAGCGGTGCAGCGCTGGCGCATCATCCGCGCTTGCGTGCATATATGAGAGTGTCCACATACGTGTGTGTGTGTGTTTGCAGGGGTGGGGTGACCCTCACCCGCCCTCTGCGCAGTGTCGACACCCCGCACGTGTTACCGAGAGAAAGAAGGAAAGGGGGGTACATTGGCAAAACAAAGCTGCAGCGCACCTGTACAGAAAAAAAGGCGGTGGGACTGGGGAGTGAGCTCCGGCAACCGCGATCCTGCGGGGATAACCAGGCAGTCGCTGCGGTGTCACAACCACGCACGCACCCAAACTCAACGCGTATACAAGTTGAGAGTGGGGCACCCACGAGTCACGCAGGGGAGTTAAAAAAAACAAAGCCCATCCATAAGGAGGGAGAGAAGTAAGAGAAAAAAAGAAGGGGTAGAGGCGGGTGTGGGGGGAGGGGTGCACGCACGGCACCCCACAACCGCACGCACCCTTGAAGAGATCAGGGGGAATGAAAGATAGAAAAAAGGTAAACGACACGCCGTGAGGGTATAACACAGCGGCTCTCCACCACCACCCACGCCACTACACACACACACACACACAGACACACTCACACTAGTCAGTACGGTAGGCAGAAGGCGCCCACAAAGTCATCAGCCTCAGTCCTGTGCAACACAAACACACACACGGATGGCAGCCGACTCCCACCCGCCGTTTCTGGCGGTTCACAATTGCTGTGTTGGTTCACATGCATCGTCTGTGTGCGATGTGTGTGTGTGTGTGTGTGTGGCGGTGGGAGGGGAGGAGGGAGGGCGGACAGGGAGGAGTGACGGAGATCAAAAGCAATAGTGGTGAGGGAAAGGGTGAGTGGGGGGAGGGGGGCGGGGGGATTGAGGGGTTGAGTAAAAAGCGAACTGAGCACGCCTCATTTATACAATGCGCATGCGCCACTCTCCCGGTGAGCATCACCGGCCCACCACCACACCACCCCACCCGCCATGGCCCCTCACACAGACAAGCAAAATTTTGATGATGATGAAGCTAAAATAATAATCGAACAAAAGACATTTAGAAGGGAATACACGTAAAACACCGCACCGGGCGGTGGGAAGGGAGGAGAGGGGGGGGAGAAGAGGGCCATGTGTTTTCACGCACATTTGTTTGAGGCGTGAAGGCGCCGCTGCCGCGACGGATACAGCGAGAGGGTAAGGGGGGAGGAGGGAGGAGGGAGGGGCGGGGTGTCTACAGCACACAGCTTAGAAAACACACGCGCACGTAAATGAATGAACGCCCCGCCCCCCTCCCCTGCATCCAGCAACAGCAGCCGGTACCAAGGACAGCGAGTGGTACAGGGGAAGGAGTGAGGGGGAAGCGGCACAGCTGCATCGACCCGCGCAGGAAACATCGGAGAAGGGGTTCATAGTTGTGGCTTGGGCGATTGCCAGACGGGAGAGGACGAGGTAGACGCTTTACCATCTAAAGGACAGACCCCTCCCCTGTGTCAGACGCTGCACTCACACGGTGTGCCACGCCGTCTTCACGCGGTTTGTCCCCAGCGCCAATGCACCATCGCAATATAATCAGAACGGTGTCCACACCACAGTATACCGCATCCGTACATCACCCAGCCCCACTTCACTCCCTCTCCTTCCAGCGCAGCAGCAAACCTCATCACACTCTGGCGGAGGAACAAAAACTTCGCCCGCCCCCCCCCCACGGGTGAAACGATGCGGTGCTCCTCTCTCGCCTGGTCCACTCCACGCCATGTCTGAACCCCCTCTGGGCCGTCGAGTGGGCTATGGGATCTGACCCGCAACGCAAGAGAAGCCCGTTGCAACGTGTGCGCACGGACATCACGCCGTTGGTCCATGCCGCAGGGACCGCGATAGTACACGACTCGGGCGTCCAGGAAAAGGCTGGGCTGGTACGAGACAGCGCACGCAGGCAAGTGTGTACCTTCGCTTTGCGCCGGGCGATCCCAACAGCCAAAGACGATGTCGCTGAGGCGGATGCCGCATGCGTCTCTCGTCTAGTCACACACACAGGCCCACCGTCACCAGCAGTGCCAGCGTCGCCACGCCACCTGTTCACAAGGGGCGTGCCGCTGCGCACGCAAACGGCACCGTGCCGCGACACACGACGCCGTCGCCCTTCGGTCCTCCACCTCTGCTGCTCCAAAGGCGGACACGCTATACTGCGCATCACAGCGCCCCTTTTAAGTTGGCCTGGCACACCTCAACGTACGGCGGGCACGTGATGTGGCTGCCATGCTCGAATGCTCTGCTGATATCATCGAGCAGTATGGTCTGCCCGGGTCTGCAGTCGACGTAACGGCTGCTTTGGTACACTTGAATGCTGTACGTACGCTGTGCGGTGTTGCACCGGATATTGGCGCACAAGCCGTTGTAGTGATAGTCTCCAGAGTTTCTGCCCTTCGGCTTGAATACTCCATCGATGCAGCGCGCCGCATCAGAGAACACGTTGAACATTTTCAAATTCACCGAGACCGTCGCGGAGTCCTGGTTGCAGGCACCGTTGCTGTAGGGGATGACAAAGGGGCAGTAGTCCATATATCGGGATAATCCCGCAAGGCTATTGTTGGTAAAATAACGCAAGTACGGCGGCATCACATTTGCGTGTACTTTGACACCACATGTCCCGAACTCCAGACGGCTCGAGGTGCAGCGGTATTCTCGTGTCGTTCGGTTGCAGAACATCTCTGGCCACTGCGTGATGTTCTTCTTCATGCACTTGTTATTCAGAAACTCACAGCCCGCCTTGTGGCCCCACGGCATCACCTCCGCCTTGCTGAAGTCCGCCTTGTAGAAGCCCATGTCCTCGAAGATGGCCATCGTCAGCGCGCTATAGTAGCCGGCGCTGAGCACAGCGACCATGAGTTCGTCCATGGCGTTGCGCATCTTGAGATGCGAAACAGCGGTTCCAGAGGCACCATAGTCCTCAAGTTCGATGTACTTCAGGGTGTCGCAGCCGTAGTGCTCGCGTGCCTTCGCCACGGTGATGCTGCCGTTGATCACAGTAATATTGAACGGCTTGCCGCGCACGCGAGAAACACGCTGGAGAACTCTTCTGCTGCTGAAAAAACGACCGCTGAAGCCGAGCGCGTGCGCCATCTCGTGCGCGACAGTGCGCATGGTGCCCTGGTCGTAGCGAGACACGATGTAGGCTGCAGGAACGTTGATCACGCCGACAGCTGGCCGATTGTCGGAGGACACCATGCAAGTCCCCCCCCATGCGCGCACACGCCCTTGGCTTGGAACCGACGCAAGGTAGAACACGAAGTCAGTGTTACTCAGGCCCTTCGTGCGATGCGCTTCGGGGACCTTGAAGGAACCACAGATTTCATCTTTCATGCCAGTTACCTTCCACGTGCTAATCACCTGCTGCACCTTCAGCCGGTCCCTGTGCAGCTGCAGCGCCTGTGGGATGAGGTACTCGACAAGCATGTCCCGCTTCTCAGGCGTCAGGATGTCAGCAGCGGTGCAGGTGACATTCTCACCGTTGTGATTGTTGACACGCTGTCCGACACGTGCGCAGTGATAGTTGGGATCCGTGAGGTCCTCGGTGGACACTTTGATGCGCAGCTCACCCCAGGCTGAAGAGCGCACCAGCTTCCGCGAAGTGCCGCCGTCAGGCAGCGCGAAGTCAACACCGCCGTGCCCCGCAGTGTGGAGGGACTCTGCTGCGACAACGGGCAGACCCACGGCAGAAAGAGTACCGCGGCCGCCGTTGTGCTCTTGCGCCACCGACTGCAGCACGCGCTGCTGTACCTCGTCGTGGATGCAGCGGTGGCCCGCAGCGGTTTCCCCAGTGCCATGTGCCCAAACGGCAGCGGAGCCGGCGACGGCCAGTGCAAGGCACGCCACTGCGGCGAGGCGCACAAGGCGTGCGGCGCCGCTACGCACCTGGTGCGTGCCGCTGGCGTCGTGGCGTGCCATACTGGCGCTGAGAAGATACGTGTGAAAACACGTCAGGGGGTGTTGGCGTGAGAGCGAGTGGGGAGAAGGCGCGGCCCAGCGAGTATGTGCTGCGCGTGCGTGCGTACCGGTGTGTGTGTATGTGTGTGTGTGTGTGTGTGTGTGTGTTGAGTCGAAGGGAAGCGAGTGCGTATGCGCGTGCCTGTGTCTGACGCGCAGATCAGCGGTGCAGGGGGCAAAAAACAGAACAAAGGGACAAGATGCAGAGAGGGTTACGGGGGTGGCGGGGGTGGCGGGGAGGTGCGGTGGGGGGCGGGAGAGGGGAGCACAGAAAAGGTAAAGCAAGGGCACAAGAGAGCGGACGACAAACCCCACATCCACAGACGGGCGCTCGCTTCGTGGTAGCACTCACTTCGCAGGCTGCGCTCAGGCGGGTGGCAGCCACCCAGTGAATAACCCGGGCCGCTCTCAGGCAGGGGAGGGCCGAACCTCCCCACACACGGTAGAAGAGCGCCGACGATAAGTTCTACCGCACCGAGACACACAGTCGACCCACTCCGGCCATTCGAAATGAGTCGCCGTCGCGTGAAACGTGCCACCCCCCTCGCCCCGCGACTGCGCCACGCCACAGCTCGGCATGCCAGTGTGCACGCACGGCTGGCACGAGATGCAACGGGGACGCATTACGCAGTGATAGGGGTAGAAGGAGCGCTGTGAGACACCAGGGGTGGCGGTCCCCGGCGAGCGAGGTGCCTGTAAGTACATTCGCGCCACACGTGCGGGCTCGTGCGTATGTCTTGTGGGCGCTCGATCACCCGGTAACCGTTTTTCCGCGTCATGAAGGTGGCGATGGTATTTCTTCCCAATTATCCAATAGATATCTGTTTTTTTGCATCTCTCTCTCTAGCTCTATGTCTTTGTGTGTGTGTGATGCTGACATGCATTGCTGCAATGTGGGCTGATCTGCGGTCTTTTCCCTTGCGTTCGGAGATGTGGAGGGGTGCATGCCTGCGTGTGTGCGTGCATAACGTGTATAGGCGTCATCAACGCCTGTTGGGGAAGTGTGCACCCGGTGAGGGGGAGAAAGGTTGAGAGTCCAGACAACTTTGCGCAGTTCCCCTCCTCCCTCCCCCGATCTCCGGGCACACCCTTTACGCCGTTCTTGTTTATGTTCCGCACACAATCTACGCTCAAGGTGAATCCATTATATATATATATCCGTCTATTTGTTTGTGTGTGTGTGTGTATATCTATGTTGTATAGATATACACCTTTCAATGGCAGTTCCCCTCTCTCCCGTGTGTGCGTGTGCTCTTTACGGGAAACAAAACTGAAAGTCCCCCTCCCTCCTTCCCACTCGATTATCTTGCATGTGCTTCGTTTAGTTCTATGCATATATGCGTATATACATACATATATATGCATATCTATCACTTGGCCCCGCTTCTTTCACGCTCAAACTCACGGTGACTCTCTCACCACGGAAGAGTGGACTCAAAGAGATTTTCCGATTTGGCGCGTAGAAATTACGCTGCGGTGCGTCACATTTGATTTCATTATTTTATTTTCATTCTTTTTTCACTATTTTATTATTTTCGGCTCTTCTCCCAGTCTACGACACACCACATCAAAAAATATACATATGCATATATTTATATATATATACGCGTATACGATGTTCACTGCGCTACTCTTTCACAACCCACCGGCCTCTGGAGTTTGTTGCCATATTGAGGAGGCAGGAGTACACGTCCCAGTGCTCGAGTCGCTCATCGTGCAGGAGTACTCGAGCTCAATGCCTCCATCCCACCTCTCCGATTCATCCCCGTATCCATTCTATCACCACCATCACTACTACCAGCAATACGTAA
>NW_027150707.1:0-4553 GCF_017918235.1 Porcisia hertigi
GTGGTCGTGCAGGGCCACCCCACAGCTGCTCACTGGCCCAAAACGTACATGATTCTGCTTCGCCTACTCCCCTCCACTGCCGATTGCGGTCACACACGCCGTCCGCACTCATTCATCACACCACTACACTGCACACACACACACACACACGGTAGCGCTCGGGGCCCATAGACACACGCAAACAACACGACGGATGAAGCACGACGAGGGGGAAGGGGGGACGAGGCCCGGTGGCACACCAGCACATGACGACCTACTCGAGCGATGCACGCAAAAACTTGTAACGCGGATATGGAGGTGTGGATGGACCTCAAGAGTGGCGAGGAGAGGGGAGGCAAAGGCGTTTCCGCTGACTGCGGTGTCTCTGAACGAGCATGTCAGTGCGCCGCAATCCTGATTGGGCATCCACAGCAACAGTAGCTACATGAAAAGAAGAACCCCACCCACGAGACACCCGGAGTCACCCGCTGGCGAGGCCGCACACCATCGGAACAAAGAAGCAAACGAGGGCGAAAAACTCAAGAAAAAAAGGAAAGCGTCACTACTGCAGAACATACAAAGAGAACCGGAAAAAAAAAACGGGGTGGGGTGGTGGCGGGTCGAATGTGGACGTCTGCGGTGAACGCCACCACTCACTGCCTTCCTCCTCCTCCTCCCCCTTTTCCACCACCGCCGTGCTCGCAGCAGGAATGAACGATAACAGAGGCAGCCCGAGGGTGTGAGGAGGCGGGGGACACGGGGATACGGCTGGAAAAAAACAAGACATGCACCACCAAACGCGTATTCCCTGTCCTGACTCAACGAGAGGGAATGAATCCCCCGTCTACACGGGACGGGCCTCCGACCCCCCCCGCCCCCATGAGCACCCAACACTGATAGGGAGAATAGCAGCTCTGGACCCTTCACGAACACGCGGACACCGGAACGTGTGGACTCTTTGACACATACACAAATACATCGAGGCTCACATTTGTCCCCACGTCACTCGGCGGATGGGGGGAGAAGAAAAAAGGGGGCTCATGAGCACAGATCGAGAACAGGGGGAAACAGTCGCAGGCGTCGGAGTTCAGAGGGATGGTGAAACGGTCACCGACAGCGACAGACGGTCGAGGAGGTGAAAACGCACTACCGCCACCAAAAACACGACCGAGACTGCACACACAGACAAGATAAACAAAAATGGGAGAAGAAGAAAAAAAAAGATGACGCCCGTGTATGCCCTGAAGGAGCGCCAGCGTGTGTGTGTTTGTTTGTGTGTGTGTGCCCTCAAATGCAAACGCAGCTAAAGCGCCTCGACGATCCCTGCCCCTTGTCTCTGCGCCGCTGTCCTACACTGTCGTGTCACCGACGGCCTCACAGGGTACGCGGTTGTCCGTGCACAATACCCTCGCGTTATCCTCTTTGTTCTTTCGAGAAGCCGCGCCAGGAGAAACACGACGGCGATATAACACCACGCCCACCACTACTGCAGCGATGCACAGACAGCCACCAAAGAGACTCAGTACCACCCACAGGGGAGTCAAATTTCTCTGAGAAGGCTGTCGCACTGCAATCGAGGTTCTGGGCACGGGGGTGGACAACGCTGCCGACGAAGGGGTGGGAGTTGCAGGCGGAGGTAAACTTGTGGATGAACAGACGTTCGTCATCGCACATATGTCAGCAGTCATGGAATTTTCGACGAGAACGCTCAGCGATAACCACGACGCAGGTTGGCAGCCACAAAAGCGGTTGCTTCGAAGGTTCAGGGAGGACCCAGGCGCTAGAGCCCCCCACGCTTCCGGCAGCGGCCCCGACAGTGAGTTCCCCTCCAGCGACAGCTTCTTCAGGGACTTCATGGAGGCCCACTTGCTGGGAAGAGTCCCCGAAAGCTCATTTTTCTCCATATTGAGCGTCGCCAATGCTGTCATCCCGGTCCAAACAACTGGAAGTGTTCCGTTGAAGGAGTTGCTTCCTAAAGCCAGCTCCCTCAGGGCGTCCATACCTGCCCACTCTCCCGGCAGCGGCCCCAACAGTGAGTTCCCCTCCAGCGACAGCTTCTCCAGGGATTTCATGGAGGCCCACTCGCTGGGAAGAGTCCCCGAAAGCTCATTTTTCTCCATATTGAGCGTCGCCAATGCTGTCATCCCGGTCCAAACAACTGGAAGTGTTCCGTTGAAGGAGTTGCCTCCTAAAGCCAGCTCCCTCAGGCCGTCCATACCTGCCCACTCCCCCGGCAGCGGCCCCGACAGTGAGTTCCCCTCCAGCGACAGCTTCTTCAGAGACTTCATGGAGGCCCACTCGCTGGGAAGAGTCCCCGAAAGCTTATTTTTCTCCATGTTGAGCGTCGCCAATGCTGTCATCCCGGTCCAAACTGGAAGTGTTCCGTTGAAGGAGTTGCTTCCTAAAGCCAGCTCCCTCAGGCCGTCCATACCTGCCCACTCCCCCGGCAGCGGCCCCGACAGTGAGTTCTCCTCCAGCGACAGCTTCTCCAGGGACATCATGGAGGCCCACTCGCTGGGAAGAGTTCCCGAAAGCTTATTTTTCTCCATGTTGAGCGTCGCCAACGCTGTCATCCCGGTCCAAACAACTGGAAGTGTTCCGTTGAAGGAGTTGCTTCCTAAAGCCAGCTCCCTCAGGCCGTCCATACCTGCCCACTCCCCCGGCAGCGGCCCCGACAGTGAGTTCCCCTCCAGCGACAGCTTCTCCAGGGACTTCATGGAGGCCCACTCGCTGGGAAGAATGCCAGACAGCTCATTCTTCTGCAGGTACAACTGGTTCAGCGCCTTCATGCTGCTCCACGTAGCTGGTAGAGTGCCGCTGAGCGCGTTTCCCTGAAAGTCGATCAGCCACAATCCGGTGAGTCGGCCCCAGCTTGCGGGAAGCGATCCACTGAGACTCTCGCCCGCATTGCAGAAGCGCACCTCCGTCACAGCCACCAGCGAGCCGTTCACGTCCTTCTGCAACTCTGGCAGACTCACCGTCGACGTGGGTGGGTGAAAACTCAAGTCGACATTCACGGTTCCAGAGCTGCACGTCACGCCGGACCACGCGCAATAATCAGAGCCGGTCCATATACCCTGAAGATCTGTCAACACGCTGCGGAGGCCCCGAAGGAACTTGAGCGTGTTCGTCTTGCGGACGTCCAGAGAGCCATCAGCGCTTCCGCACGCATTACTCGAAGAGCAACTGCTGGCCTTCAGCATGTCATCCGACAACAGCTGCAGCGACGACCACGATGAGGGCACACACCCGCAGAAGGCGTTGCCCTCCAAAGACACTGTCGACAACACAGGCATTGTGCCCCAAGATGCAGGCAGCGACCCGCTCAGGTCATTGAAGCGAACCGTCAACGTCGAGAGCGCCTTCATGCTGCTCCATTCCGGGGGTAACGAACCGGTGAAGATGTTATTCTCCAGGTGAACCTCCGACAGCGCCGTCATGCTGACCCACGACGCGGGCAGAGTTCCATGCAGGCCGTTACCCTGCAGGTCTATCACCCGCAACTGCGTGAGGCGCGACCAGCTCTCCGGAAGCGTACCTCTCAGCGAAAAGCCGTTGTGAGGCATGCGCAGCTCGCGCACCATCACCAGCGAGCCGTCCACCTCGTCAATGAGATTGCGCAGCCCCAAACCCGACAGCAGCTTCTCTCCAGAGAGGTCCACAATCACCGTGGTGTCGTTCACGCAGGTCACACCGCGCCACTCACAGTAGTCCGTCCCGGTCCACGCAGAGAGCAGTGATTTGGGGAGGGTTAAAAAACTGCGAAGAAATCTTAGCGTGTGCGACTGCTCAAGTTTCATAACACCGCCAGCACTTCCGCACGCATTACTCGTCATACACAGGTCCGGCCTAACACGAGAATCGGCATACCAACTCAGCGACGACCACGAGGAAGGTACGCAGCCGCAGAAGATGTTTTCCTTCAGGTAGACCTCTGACAACGCAGGCATCCCACCCCACTCCAGAGGCAGTGAGCCGCTCAAAGTATTAGACTCGAGCTTCAACATCGATAACGACTTCATGCTGCTCCATTCGGCCGGCAACGCGCCGGACAGCTCATTCCTGTTGAGGTTAAGAGTTTTCAGGGCCTTCATCTCCCTCCACTCCGTCGGCAGCACACCAGTGAAGCCATTAGACTGCAGTTGCATCTTCTGTAGAGCCGTCATCTTAGCCCACGACGGGGGCAACGGCCCAGTGAGGTTGTTTTCATACAGATAAAGCGTCTTCAACGCCGACATTGTGCTCCACTGGTGCGGCAACGCGCCAGAGAGCCCGTTGCTCGACAAATCGAGCTCCTCCAGCCCGCTGAGTTCACCCCAAGTTGCCGGCAGGGGTCCCTCCAGTGAGTTTTCCGTCATCGACAGCGTCTTCAGCGACTTCATCGAGCCCCACTCGGGGGGTAGGGCGCCAGAGAGCTTATTGCTGTCAAGGGAAAGTTCCGTTAATGCCGCCATCGAACCCCACGAACCAGGTAGGGTGCCCGTTATAGAGTTTACCAACAGCACCAGAACCCTCAACTGATTGAGCCTCGACCAGCTCACCGGCAGCGTACCCGTCAGCAGAAGGCCGCGTCG